>NW_027308380.1:0-118000 GCF_047496885.1 Scyliorhinus torazame | reverse complement strand
CAACATTGTCTTTTTCCTGTGTGAATACTGACGAAAAATATTCATTTAGCACCTCTCCTATCTCCTCGGACTCCAAGCACATCTTCCCACTACTGTCCTTGACTGGCCCTACTCTTAGCCTAGTCATTCGTTTATTCCTGACATATCTATAGAACGCTTTAGGGTTATCCTTGATCTTACCTGCCAAAGACTTCTCATGTCCCCTCCTGGCTTTTCTTAGCTCTCTCTTTAGGTCCTTCCTAGCTAACTTGTAACTCTCGAGCGCCCGAACTGAACCTTCATGTCTCATCTTTACATAAGCCTCCTTCTTCCTCTTGACAAGTGTTTCGACTGCTTTAGTAAACCACGGTTCCCTTGCTCAATCACTTCCTCCCTGCCTGACAGGTACATACTTATCAAGGACACGTCGTAGCTGTTCCTTGAACAAGCTCCACATTTCCATTGTGCCCATCCCCTGCAGCTTTCCTCTCTATCAGTTGCATTCTAAGTCTTCCCTCATCGCATCATTGCCTTTCCCCCAGATATAGCTCTTGCCCTGCGGTATATACCTATCCCTTTCCATCACTAAAGTAAACTTAATCGAATTGTGGTCACTATCACCAAAGTGCTCACCTACCTCCAAATCTAACACCTGTCCTGGTTCATTACCCAGTACCAAATCCAATATGGCCTCGCCTCTCGTTGGCCTATCTACATACTGTGTCAGGAAACCCTCCTGCACACATTGGACAAAAACAGCCCTATCTAAAGTACTCGAACTATAGCGTTTCCAGTCAATATTTGGAAAGTTAAAGTCCCCCATAACAACTACCCTGTTGCTTTCACTCATATTCAGAATCATCTTTGCAATCCTTTCCTCCACATCTCTGGAACTTTTCGAAGGCCTATAGAAAACCCCTAACAGGGTGACCTCTCCTTTCTTGTTTCTCACCTCAGCCCATACTGCCTCAGTAGACGAGTCCTCATCAAACGTCCTTTCTGCCACCGTAATACTGTCCTTGACTAACAATGCCACCCCTCCCCCTCTTTTACCACCTTCCCTGAGCTTACTGAAATAGCTAAACCCCGGCACCTGCAACAACCATTCCTGTCCCTGCTCTATCCATGTCTCCGACATGGCCACAACATCGAAGTCCCAGGTACCAACCCAGGCCGCAAGTTCACCCACCTTATTCCGGATGCTCCTGGCATTGAAGAAGACACACTTTAACATGTCGAGGGGAGGGTGATCTCCCCCACCATGTCGAGGTGCGGGGAGGGTGATCTCCCCCACCATGTCGAGGGGAGGGTGATCACCCCCACTATGTCGAGGTGAGGGTGATCACCCCCACCATGTCGAGGTGAGGGGAGGGTGATCTCCCCCACCATGTCGAGGTGAGGGTGATCTCCCCCACCATGTCGAGGTGAGGGGAGGGTGATCTCCCCCACCATGTCGAGGTAAGGGTGATCTCCCCCACCATGTCGAGGTGAGAGGAGGGTGATCTCCCCCACCATGTCGAGGTGAGGGGAGGGTGATCTCCCCCACCATGTCGAGGTGAGGAGAGGGTGATCTCCCCACCATGTTGAGGTGAGGGGAGGGTGATCTCCCCCACCATGTCGAGGTAAGGGGAGGTTGATCTCCCCCACCATGTCGAGGGGAGGGGAGGGTGATCTCCCCAACCATGTCGAGGTGAGGGGAGGTTGATCTCCCCCACCATGTCGAGGTGAGGGTGATCTCCTCCACCATGTCGAGGTGAGAGGAGGGTGATCTTCCGCACCATGTCGAGGGGAGGGTGATCTCCCCCACCATGTCAAGGTGAGGGGAGGGTGATCTCCCCCACCATGTCGAGGGGAGGGTGATCTCCCCCACCATGTCGAGGTGAGGGTGATCTCCCCCACCATGTCGAGGTGAGGGTGATCTCCCCCATGACGAGGTGAGGGGAGAGTGATCTCCCCCACCATGTCGAGGGGAGGGTGATCTCCCCCACCATGTCGAGGTGAGGGGAGGGTGATCTCCCCCACCATGTCGAGGTGAAAGGAGGGTGATCTCTCCCACCATGTCAAGAGGAGGGGGATCTCCACCACCATGTCGAGGGGAGGGGAGGGCGATCTCCCCCACCATGACGAGGTGAGGGGAGGGTGATCTCCCCCACCATGTCGAGGTGAAAAGAAGGTGATCTCCCCCACCATGTCGAGGGGAGGGTGATCTCCCCCACCATGTCGAGGTGAGGGGAGGGCGATCTCCCCCACCATGTCGAGGTGAGGGGAGGGCGATCTCCGCCACCATGTCGAGGTGAGGGAGGGTGATCTCGACCACCATGTCGAAGGGACGGGAGGGTGATCTCCCCCACCGTGTCGAGGTAAGAGATCTCCCCCACCATGTCGAGGTGGGAGGAGGGCGATCGCCCCCACCATGTCGAGGGGAGAGGAGGGCGATCTCCCCCAGCATGTCGAGGGGAGGGGTGGGCGATCTCCCCCACCATGTCGAGGTGAGGGGAGGGTGATCTCCCCCACCATGACTTGGGGAGGGTGATCTCCCCCACCATGTCGAGGTGAGGGTGACCTCCCCCACCATGTCGAGGGGAGGGCGATCTCCCCCACCATGTCGAGGGGAGGGCGATCTCCCCCACCATGTCGAGGTGAGGGGAGGTTGATCTCCCCCACCATGTCGAGGGGAGGGTGATCTCCCCCACCATGTCGAGGGGAGGGTGATCTACCCCACCATGTCGAGGGGAGGGTGATCTCCCCCACCATGTCATGGTGAGGGGAGGGTGGTCTCCCCCACCATGTCGAGGTGAGGGGAGGGTGATCTCCCCCACCATGTCGAGGGGAAGGTGATCTCCCCCACCATGTCGAGCGGAGGGTGATCTCCCCCACCATGTCGAGCTGGCCAGTTGCTCTGCTCAGAGGGGTATCAAAACCACATTTTTGGTCCAAGTTTGTACAAGATGGATTTGCTAATTGTCAGGTCTGTACCTGACACACAGACCGTTCCTACTTTTTATTAAACCTCATGTAAAGCATCCAAATAAAATACTCATAATACAAACTACGTGTGCGTTATTTCAGCATTTAATGTACTGACTGACTGTCGAACCACAGAAAGCTTACGGTTCAGAAAGAGATCACTCAGCCCATCCTGTCTGCATTGGCCAAAATGCAAAAAAACGCCAGCCGTTCGTTTTAATCCCACGTTCTAATACCTCGTCCATGGTTGTGGCATTCCAAATCCAGGTACCTTTTAAATGAATTGAATGTTTCAACCTCAACCACCAACCTCGGCAGTGAATTCCAGATACCCACCACTCTGGGTGAAAAGGTTTTTTCTCATGTTCCTCTAATCCTGCTACCAATCACCGTGGTACTGGTATCAGTCGATTTCGGTGGGAGAACAGCTGGTGAGTCAGTTTCAGCGGGAGCAGTGCGGAAGTGGCTGCTGGGAGGTAAGTCTGTCCTTTAAAAGCACTTGTCTTTGCAGGGGCAGGCTAGTCGATTTCGGCGGGAGAACAGCTGGTGAGTCAGTTTCAGCGGGAGCAGTGCGGAAGTGGCTGCTGGGAGGTATGTCTGTCCTTTAAAAGCACTTGTCTTTGCAGGGGCAGGCCAGTCGATTTCGGCGGGAGTGGAGCTGGCTGGTTAGTCAATTTGAGCAGGAGCTGAGAATTTTTCTTTTTTTTTTAAATTAGTTTTTTAGGCGGGAACAGGAAGTCGACCCGCGGACGTCTGGGAAGACACTCACCAATAAATTCTGGTGGAGAGGAAACCCGAGACACTACACGTGTAGTGTCTCCCACCCGCCCTCCTCCTCTAACCTAATAATAAAACCCATTGGTCTGAGGTAAGTACCATATTTTATTATATTATTATTATTTTTTATAAAAAATTTAATTTAGTTGTTAGTCAGATCTTCATAGATTTCATAGAATTTACAGTGCAGAAGGAGGCCATTCGGCCCATCGAGTCTGCACCGGCTCTTGGAAAGAGCACCCTACCCAAGCCCACACCTCCAGCCTATCCCCATAACCCAGTAACCCCATCCAACACTAAGGGCAATTTTGGACACGAAGGACAATTTAACATGGCCAATCCACCTAACCTGCACATCTTTGGACTGTGGGAGGAAACCGGAGCACCCGGAGGAAACCCACGCACACACGGGGAGGACGTGCAGACTCCGCACAGACAGTGACCCAAGCCGGAATCGAACCTGGGACCCTGGAGCTGTGAAGCAATTGTGCTATCCACTATGCTACCGTGCTGCCCCTTGGTAGAAAGTTAGAGGAATGGCAGGGAAGGGAGTGCAATGTTCCTCCTGCAGGATGTTTGAGGTGAGGGATGCAGTTAGTGTCACTGCTGATTTTACCTGCAGGAAGTGCTGCCATCTCCAGCTCCTCCAAGACCGAGTTAGGGAACTGGAGCTGGAGTTTGAAGAACTTCGGATCATTCGGGAGGCAGAAGGGGTCATAGATAGCAGCTTCAGGGAATTAGTTACACCAAAGATTGGAGATAGGTGGGTAACTGTAAGAGGGACTGGGAAAAAGCAGTCAGTGCAGGGATCCCCTGCGGTCGTTCCCCTGAGAAACAAGTATACCGCTTTGGATACTTGTGGGGGGGGGGACTTACCAGGGGTAAGCCATGGGGTACGGGCCTCTGGCACGGAGTCTGTCCCTGTTGCTCGGAAGGGAAGGGGGGAGAGGAGCAGAGCATTAGTAATTGGGGACTCGATAGTCAGGGGCACAGATAGGAGATTTTGTGGGAGCGTGAGAGACTCACGTTTGGTATGTTGCCTCCCAGGTGCAAGGGTACGTGATGTCTCGGATCGTGTTTTCCGGGTCCTTAGGGGGGAGGGAGAGCAGCCCCAAGTCGTGGTCCACATTGGCACTAACGACATAGGTAGGAAAGGGGACAAGGATGTCAGGCAGGCTTTCAGGGAGCTAGGATGGAAGCTCAGAACTAGAACAAACAGAATTGTTATCTCTGGGTTGTTGCCCGTGCCACGTGATAGTGAGATGAAGAATAGGCAGAGAGAGCATTTAAACGCATGGCTACAGGGATGGTGCAGGCGGGAGGGATTCAGATTTCTGTATAACTGGGGCTCTTTCTGGGGAAGGTGGGACCTCTACAGACAGGATGGTCTACATCTGAACCTGAGGGGCACAAATATCCTGGGGGGGAGATTTGTTAGTGCTCTTTGGGGGGGTTTAAACTAATGCAGCAGGGGCATGGGAACCTGGATTGTAGTTTTAGGGTAAGGGAGAATGAGAGTATAGAGGTCAGGAGCACAGATTTGACGTCGCAGGAGGGGGCCAGTGTTCAGGTAGGTGGTTTGAAGTGTGTCTACTTCAATGCCAGGAGTATACGAAACAAGGTAGGGGAACTGGCAGCATGGGTTGGTACCTGGGACTTCGATGTTGTGGCCATTTCGGAGACATGGATAGAGCAGGGACAGGAATGGATGTTGCAGGTTCCGGGGTTTAGGTGTTTTAGTAAGCTCAGAGAAGGAGGCAAAAGAGGGGGAGGTGTGGCGCTGCTAGTCAAGAGCAGTATTACGGTGGCGGAGAGGATGCTAGATGGGGACTCTTCTTCCGAGGTAGTATGGGCTGAAGTTAGAAACAGGAAAGGAGAGGTCACCCTGTTGGGAGCTTTTTATAGGCCTCCTAATAGTTCTAGGGATGTAGAGGAAAGGATGGCAAAGATGATTCTGGATAAGAGCGAAAGTAACAGGGTAGTTATTATGGGAGACTTTAACTTTCCAAATATTGACTGGAAAAGATATAGTTCGAGTACAATAGATGGGTCGTTTTTTTGTACAGTGTGTGCAGGAGTGTTTCCTGAAACAATATGTTGACAGGCCAACAAGAGGCGAGGCCAAGTTGGATTTGGTTTTGGGTAATGAACCAGGCCAGGTGTTGGATTTGGAGGTAGGAGAGCACTTTGGGGACAGTGACCACAATTCGGTGACGTTTACGTTAATGATGGAAAGGGATAAGTATACACCACAGGGCAAGAGTTATAGCTGGGGGAAGGGCAATTATGATGCCATTAGACGTGACTTGGGGGGGATAAGGTGGAGAAGTAGGCTGCAAGTGTTGGGCACACTGGACAAGTGGGGCTTGTTCAAGGATCAGCTACTGTGTGTTCTTGATAAGTATGTACCGGTCAGGCAGGGAGGAAGGCGTCGAGCGAGGGAACTGTGGTTTACCAAGGAAGTGGAATCTCTTGTTAAGAGGAAGAAGGAGGCCTATGTGAAGATGAGGTGTGAAGTTTCGGTTGGGGCGATGGAGAGTTACAAGGTAGCGAGGAAGGATCTAAAGAGAGAGCTAAGACGAGCAAGGAGGGGACATGAGAAGTATTTGGCAGGAAGGATCATGGAAAACCCAAAAGCTTTCTATAGGTATGTCAGGAATAAGCGAATGACTAGGGAAGGAGTAGGACCAGTCAAGGACAGGGATGGGAAATTGTGTGTGGAGTCTGAAGAGATAGGCGAGGTACTAAATGAATATTTTTCGTCAGTATTCACTCAGGAAAAAGATAATGTTGTGGAGGAGAATGCTGAGCCCCAGGCTAATAGAATAGATGGCATTGAGCTACGTAGGGAAGAGGTGTTGGCAATTCTGGACAGGCTGAAAATAGATAAGTCCCCGGGACCTGATGGGATTTATCCTAGGATTCTCTGGGAGGCCAGGGAAGAGATTGCTGGACCTTTGGCTTTGATTTTTATGTCATCATTGGCTACAGGAATAGTGCCAGAGGACTGGAGGACAGCAAATGTGGTCCCTTTGTTCAAAAAGGGGAGCAGAGACAACCCCGGCAACTATAGACCGGTGAGCCTCACGTCTGTAGTGGGTAAAGTCTTGGAGGGGATTATAAGAGACAAGATTTATAATCATCTAGATAGGAATAATATGATCAGGGATAGTCAGCATGGCTTTGTGAAGGGTAGGTCATGCCTCACAAACCTTATTGAGTTCTTTGAGAAGGTGACTGAACAGGTAGATGAGGGTAGAGCAGTTGATGTGTATATGGATTTCAGCAAAGCGTTTGATAAGGTTCCCCACGGTAGGCTATTGCAGAAAATACGGAGGCTGGGGATTGAGGGTGATTTAGAGATGTGGATCAGAAATTGGCTAGCTGAAAGAAGACAGAGGGTGGTGGTTGATGGGAAATGTTCAGAATGGAGTACAGTCACAAGTGGAGTACCACAAGGATCTGTTCTGGGGCCGTTGCTGTTTGTCATTTTTATCAATGACCTAGAGGAAGGCGCAGAAGGGTGGGTGAGTAAATTTGCAGACGATACTAAAGTCGGTGGTGTTGTCGATAGTGTGGAAGGATGTAGCAGGTTACAGAGGGATATAGATAAGCTGCAGAGCTGGGCTGAGAGGTGGCAAATGGAGTTTAATGTAGAGAATATTTGGCTAATGGTAAAGTTCTTGAAAGTGTGGATGAGCAGAGGGATCTAGGTGTCTATGTACATAGATCCCTGAAAGTTGCCACCCAGGTTGATAGGGTTGTGAAGAAGGCCTATGGGGTGTTGGCCTTTATTGGTAGAGGGATTGAGTTCCGGAGTCGGGAGGTCATGTTGCAGATGTACAGAACTCTGGTACGGCCGCATTTGGAGTATTGCGTACAGTTCTGGTCACCGCATTACAGGAAGGCTTTGGAGCGGGTGCAGAGGAGATTTACCAGGATGTTGCCTGGTATGGAGGGAAAATCTTATGAGGAAAGGCTGATGGACTTGAGGTTGTTTTCGTTGGAGAGAAGAAGGTTAAGAGGAGACTTAATAGAGGCATACAAAATGATCAGGGGGTTGGATAGGGTGGACAGGGAGAGCCTTCTCCCGCGGATGGAAATGGCTGGCACGAGGGGACATAACTTTAAACTGAGGGGTAATAGATATAGGACAGAGGTCAGAGGTAGGTTCTTTACGCAAAGAGTAGTGAGGCCGTGGAATGCCCTACCTGCTACAGTAGTGAACTCGCCAACATTGAGGGCATTTAAAAGTTTATTGGATAAGCATATGGATGATAATGGCATAGTGTAGGTTAGATGGCTTTTGTTTCGGTGCAACATCGTGGGCCGAAGGGCCTGTACTGCGCTGTATTCTATGTTCTATGTACTTGACCCCTCCGCTAGGAGGAAACAGGTTTTTACTCCCTCGGCACCTCATAATTATGTTCACCTCAATTAGGTCACCCCTTAGCCTCCTCTGTACTAAGGAAAGCAGCCCTAGCCTATCCAGTCTCTCCTCATGGCTGTAATTTTCAAACCCTGGCAACATTCTTGTAAATCTCCTCTGCACTCTATCCAGAACAATTCTGTTCCTCCTGCAGTGTGGGGACCAGAACGCAATACTCCAGCTGGGGCCGAACCAGCGTTTTATATAGTTCATTACATCCTTGCCCAATAATACTTGAATAATATTCAATACCTTGCCCAATAAAGGAAAGCCTCCCATAAGCGTTATTAACCACCTTGTCCACCTGTCCTGTCACTATCAGCGACCTGTGGACATTCACTCCAAGGTGAATGTCACTTTCTCAACCACTCTCAATATCTTCCTGCTTATTGATTATTCCCTTGCTTTGTTAGCCTTCCCCAAATGCATTACCTCTCACTTTTCCGGATTGAATTCCATTCGTCACTTCTCTTCCCACTGAACCAAACCATTGATATCATTCTGGAGCCGAGAGCATCCCCTTCACGAGCAACTAAACGGCCAATTTTTGTCTCCTCTGCAAATTTCCCAAGCATGCTCCTACATATAAGCCTAAATCATCGATATATACACCAAACAGTGAGGGCCCCAACACTGAGCCCTCTGGAATACCACTGGGAACAATTTTCTTTTCGCAGAAACATGCATCAAACATAACAACAAAGAACAATACAGCACAGGAACAGACCCTCCGGCCCTCCAAGCTTGTACCGGTCATGATACCAACCTTTTTAAAAAAAAATTAAAAAATTTTGAGTACCCACTTCATGTTTGCAATTAAGGGGCAATGTACCATAGCCAATCCACCTACCCTGCACATAATAACTAGGAGCAGGAGTGAGCCATCTGGCCCCTCGAGCCTGCTCCGCCATTCAATGAGATCATGGCTGATCTTTTGTGGCGTCAGCTCCACTTTCCGGCCCGAACACCATAACCCTTAATCCCTTTATTCTTCAAAAAACTATCTATCTTTATCTTAAAAACATTTAATGAAGGAGTCTCAACTGCTTCACTGGGCAAGGAATTCTATAGATTCACAACCCTTTGGGTGAAGAAGTTCCTCCTAAACTCGGTCCTAAATTTACTTCCCCTTATTTTGAGGCTATGCCCCCTAGTTCTGCTTTCACCCGCCAGTGGAAACAACCTGCCCGCATCTATCCTATCTATTCCCTTCATAATTTGATATGTTTCTATAAGATCCCCCCCCCACATCCTTCTAAATTCTAACAAGTACAGTCCCAGTCTACTCAACCTCTCCTCGTAATCCAACCCCTTCAGCTCTGGGATTAACCTAGTGAATCTCCTCTGCACAACCTCCAGTGCCAGTACGTCCTTTTTCAGGTAAGGAGACCAAAACTGAACACAATACTCCAAGTGTGGCCTCACTAACACCTTATACAATTGCAGCATAACCTCCCTCGTCTTAACTCCATCCCTCTAGCAATGAAGGACAATCTCCATTCGCCTTCTTAATTACCTGTTGCACCTGTAAACCAACTTTTTTGCAGCTCATTCACGAGCACACCCAGGTCTCTCTACACAGCAGCATGTTTTAATACTTTATCATTTAAATAATAATCCCTTTTGCTGTTATTCCTACCAAAATGGATAACCGCACATTTGTCAACATTGTATTCCATCTGCCAGACCCCAGCCAATTCACTTAAACTATCCAAATCCCTTTGCAGACATCTTTGGGCTGTGGGAGCGAAACCCACGCCAACACAGGGAGAATGCAAACTCCAGAGCCTGGATTGAACCTGGGACCTCGGCGCCGTGAGGCATTGCGCCACCGTGCTGTCCATCATGGTACCAACCTTGGACAAACCCTCATCACTTCTTTGTGCTTTATCCCTCTGTACCCATCCTATCCATTTATTTGTTAATATGCCTTTTGAACGGCGTTAATGTATCTGGTCCCCTGGCAACACGTTCCAGCCACTGGCCACCCTCTGTGTAAAAAAAAAAAACCTGCCTCGCACATCTCCTCTAAACTTTGCCCCAGGATCTTAAACCTATGCCCCCTGGTGACTGACCCATCCATTCTATCCACGCTCCTCATAATCTTGTAGACCTCTTATCAAGTCACCCCTCAACCTCCTTCGTTCCAAAGAAAACAGTACGAGTCTATTCAGCCTCCGCATAGCTAAGACCCTCAAGACCAGGCAACATTCTGGTAAACCTCTGTATCCTCTCCAAAGCCTCCACGTCATCCTGGTAGTGTGGCAACCAGAATTGTGCGCAATATTCTAAGTACAGCCTTACAAGGTTCTGTACAACATAATTTACCAGTTTTTATACTTGATGCCCCGTCCAATGAATACAAGCATTCCGTATGCTTCCTTGACAGGGGCAGCACGGTAGCACAGTGGTTCGAACTCTGCTTCACAGCGCCAGGAATCCGGGTTTGATTTCCGGCTTGGGTCACTGTGCGGAGTCTGCATGTTCTCCCTGTGTCTGCATGGGTTTTCGCCCACAAGTCCCAGAAGATGTGCTTGTTAGGTGAATTGGACATTCTGAATTCTCCCTCCGTGGACCCGAACAGGTGCCAGAGTGTGGCGACTAGGGGATTTTCACAGTAACTTCATTGCAGTGTTAATGTAAGCCTACTTTGTGACAATAAAGATTATCATTATTACATCCACCCTCTCACTCGGACAGACTCTCACTCACACTTTCACTCCACAAACCCACACTTTCACTCACCCACTCACACTCAAGCTCACTCTCACACACACACTCTTAACACCCTCGTCTACTCCCACTCAGTCACTCACTCTCACGCACCTACCCACTCACTGTATGTCTCACCCTCACAGCTAACCACTCATACACACACCCTCTCACACATGGACACATCTCTCATACTCACTCCCCATCCACTCACACACACTCTCTCTCTCGCACACTTGTTCACTTTCACACCCACTCACTCAACCACACACACTCTCTAGCACATACTCAACCACCCTCTCATCCACTCACACACATGCACCCTCTAACGCACTCAATCACTCACACACATGCACATTCTAACACACACGCTTACTCAACAACCCTCTCATCCACTCACGCTCACTCTCACCCCCGCACCCTATAATGCACTCACTCAACCACCCTCTCACATTTCACATTCTCTCACATTCACTCAGCCACCCACTCTTTTTCACTCACTCTTGCACAATCTCTCACATCCTCTATCACACCCTTACTCTCCCACACTGACCCACTCATTCCCTCACACATTCATTCACCCACTCGCACTGATTCATACCCTACCACCTACTCACGCACTGACTCTCCCTCCCACACTCACCAAGCAGAGGGCAGTAGAGCGGAGCTGCTCATTGGCTGTTGCGGGAAAAATTTGCATCAGTGCATTGCGGTCACTGCATCCAGAATGTGTACCTGAGCAAGGCACCCTCTGTGTTCAAGTGAAGGCAAGCATCCAGCAGAGGGCAGTAGAGCGGAGCTGCTGATTGGCTGTTGCGGGTAAAATTTGCATCAGTGCATTGCGGACACCATATCTTGAAGGTGGTTTGTGGAGGAGTTGTTGTCAAGTGACAGTTAAACCCCAAACATTTCTTCAGTGTTTCCCTCCCTACCTCCTCCTCTAAACAAAAAAAAACAATCACTAAGGATCCCAGCTGAGTAAAGATAATTAGGGAGACTCGAGGGCAGGTAGAAGTAGAAAGCAGTTGAACCGTGACGTCACAGCCTGCAGGTAAGTGATTGGCTGGTGACTGGTAAGTAGTTTTTCTTTTCCCTGAGGTGTTATCGTGCGGGGCGTAGTGGTTGCTGAGTGAGTGCTTGCTGAGAAAGGGAGTAAATTGTTAAAAAAACTTACTGTTGGGAGTTTCCAGCTGAATCCGGTCGGAGTGAGGACAGAGTGACTGCTGGGTAAGTAATAAAGATTTAAATTGTATGCGCAGGCCCATAACAGCTGATTGCTGTTCTCGTGTGGGGCGCAGTGGTTGCTGGTTAAATGTTTTATTTTTACCTGTATTTAAGTTGGGCAGTTCCTAAACCCTAGACAGTACACTTGTAATGTCCTCCACCCTTCCACCTCCTTGAACCTAAGGGGTAGAGTGAATAACAGGTAAGCTCTTTATTTCTTTTTCTTTTTATCTAGAGGGGATGGCAGGGAAGGTAGTGCAATGTTCCTCCTGCAGAATGTTTGAGGTGAGGGACGCCATCAGTGTCCCTGCTGATTTCACCTGTTGGAAGTGCACCCATCTCCAGCTCCTCAGAAACCGCGTTAGGGAGCTGGATGAACTTCAGATCATTTGGCAGGCAGAGGTGGTCATAGATAGTAGCTTCAGGGATGTAGTTACTCCGAAGAATCAAGATAGATGGGTGACGGTGAGAGGAGTTGGGAGGAAGCAGTCAGTGCAGGGATCCTCTGGTTGTTCCCCTCAGTAACAAGTATACCGTTTTGGATACTGTTTAGGGGGACGACCTACCAGGGGTAAGCCACGGTGAACGGATTTCCAGCACTGAGTCCGTCCCTGTGGCTCAGAAGGGAAGGAGGGAGAGCAGCAGAGCAATAGTTATTGGGGACTCAATAGTTAGAGGGTCAGATAGACGGTTCTGTGGCAGCAAAAGAGACTCACGGATGGTATGCTGCCTCCCGGGTGCCAGGGTCCGTGATGTCTCGGACCGTGTTTTCAGAATCCTTAAGGGGGAGGGGGAACAGTCACAAGTCGTGGTACACATCAGTACCAACGACAGAGGTAAGAGAAGGGACGGGGATTTAAAACAGGAATTTAGGGAGCTAGGGTGGAAGCTGAGAGCCAGGACAAACCATGCTGTCATCTCTGGTTTGTTGCCGGTGCCACGTGACAGTGAGGTGAGGAACAGGGAGAGAGTGCAGATAAACACGTGGTTGCAGGGATGGTGTAGGAGGGAGGGTTTCAGGTACGTGGATAATTGGAGCACATTCTGGGGAAGGTGGGACCTGTACAGACAGGACGGTTTGCACCTGAACCAGAGTGGCACCAATATACTGGGAGGGAAATTTGCTACGGCACTTCGGGGGGGTTTAAACTAATTTATAAGGGGACTGGGAAAACGAGCTGTAGTCCAGAAGCCAGTGTTGAGAGTTGTGAGGCACTGAGGAGGGTATCAAGGTCGCAGGAGTGTACCAGTAGACAGAAAGCTGGGTTGAAGTGTGTCTACTTCAATGCAAGGACCATCCGGAATACGATAAGTGAACTTGAAGCGTGGATTGGTACTTGGGACTACGATGTGGCCATTACGGAGACATGGTTAGAACAGGGACAGAAATGGTGGTTGGAAGTTCCGGGGTATAGATGTTTCAGTAAGAGTAGGGAAGGTGGTAAAAGAGGTGGAAGAGTAGCATTGTTAATAAAGGATAGTTTAACGGCTGCAGAAAGGCAGTTCGAAGGGGATCTGCTTACTGACGTAATTTGGGCTGAAGTTAGACATAGGAAAGGAGCGGTCACGTTGTTAGGAGTTTTCTATAGGCCCCCAAATAGTAACAGATGTGGAGGAAGAAATTGGAAAACAGATTATGGATAGGTGTGGAGGTCTCAGGGTAGTTGTCATGGGTGACTTTAACTTGCCAAATATTGATTGGAACCTTTATAGGTCAAACAGTTCGGATGGGGCAGTTTTTGTACAGTGTATGCAGGAGGGCTTCCTGACACAATATGTGGATAGGCCGACAAGAGGGTGGGGGGCACATTGGATTTGGTACTGGGTAATGAACCGGGCCAAATGTTAGATTTGTTTGTGGGAATGCACTTTGAAGATGGTGACCACAATTCGGTGTCTTTCACTATTGCAATGGAGAGGGATAGGGCCATACGGCAGGGCAAGGTTTATAATTGGGGGAGGGGTAATTATGATGCGATTAGGGAGCATAAATGGGAACAGAAACTCCGGGAAAGGCACAAATGAAAAGTGGAGTTTGTTCAAGGAACAAATACTGCGTGTCCTTGATAGGTATGTCCCTGTCAGGCAGGGAGGAAATGGCCGTGTGAGGGGACCTTGGTTCACAAGTGGTTGAATGTCTTGTCAAGAGGAAAAAGGAAGAGTATGTAAGGATGAGAAAACAAGGTTCAGTTGGGTTGCTTGAGGGTTACAAGGTAGCAAGGAATGAGCTTTAAAAAAAGGGCTTAGGAGTGATGGGAGGGGGCATGAGGAGTCCTTGGTGGGTCTGATCAAGGAAAACCCCAAGGCTTTTTACTCTAATGTGAGAAATAAAAGAATGACCAGGTTGAGGGTAGAGCCGGTCAAGGACAGTAGTGGGAACTTGTGCATGGAGTCAGACGAAATGGGAGAGGCATTCTATGAATACCTTTCTTCAGTGTTCACCAAGGAGAGGGGCCATGATTTTGAGGATGAGAGTGTGGTACAGGCGGGTAGGCTGGAGGAGGTAGATGTTCTGAGGAAGGATGTATTAGCAATTTTGAAAAACCTGAGGGTCGACAAGTCCCCTGGGCCAGACGGGATATATCCAAGGATTCTTTGGGAGGCAAGGGATGAGATTGCAGAGCCTTTGGCTTTGATCTTTGGGTCCTCACTGTCCATGGGGATATGCCAGAGGACTGGAGAGTGGCGAATGTTGTTCCTCTGTTCAAGAAAGCGAATAAGAATGACCCTGGTAATTTTTGGCCAGTTAGTCTTACTTCGGTGGTCGGTAAGTTAATGGAAAAGGTCCTGAAGGATAGGATTTATGACCAATTGGAAAGATGCAGCTTAATTCGGGATAGTCAACACGGATTCATGAAGGGTAAGTCTTGCCTCACAAATTTGATTGAATTCTTTGAGAAGGTAACTAAGTGTGTAGATGAAGGTAAAGCAGTTGATGTCGTATACAGGGATTTTAGTAATGCATTTGATAAGGTTCCCCATGGGAGGCTCATGAAGAAAGTAAGGAGGTGTGGGATAGAGGGAAATTTGGACAATTGGATAAGTAACTGGCTATCACATAGAAGGGTGGTGGTGGATGGAAAATTTTCAGACTGGAGACCAGTTACCAGCGGTGTACCACAGGGATCAGTGCTGGGTCCTCTGCTATTTGTGATTTTTATCAATGACTTGGAGGAGGGGGCATAAGGGTGGGTCAGTAAATTTGCTAATGACACCAAGATTGGTGGAGTAGTGGATGAGGTGGAGGGCTGTTGTAGGCTGCAAAGAGATAGGATGCAGAGCTGAGCCGAAAAATGGCAGATGGAGTTTAACCCTGATAAGTGCGAGGCGATTCATTTTGGTAGAAAAAATTTGAATGCGGATTACAGGGTCAACGGCAGGGTTCTGAGGAATGTGGAGGAACAGAGAGATCTTGGGGTTTATGTCCACAGATCGCTGAAGGTTGCCACTCAAGTGGATAGAGCCATGAAGAAGGCTTATAGTGTGTTAGCGTTTATTAACAGTGGGCTTGAGTTTAAGAGCCGCGGGGTTATGCTGCAACTATACATGACCCTGGTGAGACCACATTTGGAGTATTGTGTGCAGTTCTGGTCACTTCATTATAGGAAGGATGTGGAAGCATTGGAAAGGGTGAAAAGGACATTTACCAGGATGCTGCCTGGTTTGCAGGATAGGTCTTATGAGGAAGGGTTGAGGGAGCTAGGGCTTTTCTCTTTGGAGCGTAGGAGGATGAGAGGCGACTTAATAGAGGTTTATAAGATGATGAGGGGATAGATAGAGTGGACGTTCAGAGACTATTTCCTCGGGTGGATGCAGCTGTTACAAGGGGGCATAACTATAAGATTCAGGGTGGGAGATATTGGAGAGATGTCCGAGGTAGGTTCTTTACTCAGAGTGGTTTGGGTGTGGAATGGATTGCCTGCTGTGAGAGTGGAGTCGGACACTTTAGGAACTTTCAAGCGGTTATTGGAGAGGCACAAGGAGCACACCAGAATGACAGGGAGTGGGCTAGCTTGATCTTGGTTTCGGACAATGCTCGGCACAACATCGAGGGCCGAAGGGCCTGTTCTGTGCTGTACTGTTCTATGTCTATGTTAACTCTTGCTTGCTCACTCACACCCACACACTTTCACTCTCACACACACAACCTCTTATCCATCCACCTACCAACTCACTCTCTCTCACATGTGTTTTCACACACTTACTCACCCACCCTCTCACTTTCTCACACTGACATTCTCTCACACTCACTCATCCACCCACACTAACCCACTCACCTTTACACAATCTCTCACACACTCACTCATTAACCCACACAATCACTCGCTCACACACTCACGCCCATCCACTCACCCTATCACCTACCTATTCATTCTCACACGCACTCACTCTCACACACCCACTCAATCTTGCTCACTCTAATACATACTGTCTCACACACACCCTCTCACACATTCACTCATCCACTCACTCTCACTCACCCACTCACTTTCACACAATCTCCCTCACCCTCACTCTCTCTCTCATTCATCCACCACACTTACTCACCCACCTACCCACACACACACACACACACACACACACACGCACA
Source organism: Scyliorhinus torazame (assembly GCF_047496885.1). Classification (NCBI taxonomy): domain Eukaryota; kingdom Metazoa; phylum Chordata; class Chondrichthyes; order Carcharhiniformes; family Scyliorhinidae; genus Scyliorhinus; species Scyliorhinus torazame. The sequence goes on along the minus strand of NW_027308380.1, from coordinate 101,321 downwards.
CCTAGCCATTCTCACACACAGTCTCTCAATCACCCTCACACATTCTCACATTCAATCTCTCACACATTCTCACATTCACCCTCACACACTCTCTTCATCCATCCACTCTTACACCCTCACTCACTCTATCTTACCCACATACCTACATACAGCAGCTGATTCTCCCAGGGGATTAGCTGCTCTGAAGTCTCACTGCTGCATCCAGAAGTGGAAGATTCAGCTGGAAGGACGCGGAAATCTCGGGGTCCAGAGATCTTTGCAGAGAGAAGTGATTGACCCAGCATTACCGCTGACTGGGAGATCTGGACCACTGAATGTGTGGGTGGCTGGTGGGTCAGTTTGGCTGGATTCGGGGTCTCTGTTGCTATCTGGGTGGGGTCTCTGTGTTACACTGTGGGTGGCTGGGGGTCACTGTGTGTGTGTGTGTCTGTGCGTGCATGCATGCATGAGGCTCTTTGTCACTGGGGGGTGGGGGTTTATCTGAGTTGGTGTCTCTGAGTGGGGGTATCTTTAGTCGCTGTTGGTGGGGTGTCCCTGTTTAGGTGGTGGTCTCTGTGTTGGTTGGGGTCTGTGGGTAGCTGGAGGTCTCTGACACTGGGTGAGGAGGGTTCTCTATCTCTTGCAATTATGTTTTTGTTCTCATCGCCTGTTTGTGTTCAACTGAAAGATGTTTTCCTGAATGTACATGTTGCTCTGCGTTTTGCAGTCTTTTCGGATATTTGATGAGCTCCAATAGGGTTGATCCCAGACTCATCTCAGCCAATTGATTTTCTCCCCCATCACGCCACCAGTCCAGTCATTTCCCGAGATCAGATTTTCCAGCCATCCAACTTTGCAGCGTGGCCCCAAACACAGATTTATTCCACCATCTCCAGCACAATCATCCTGAAGCTGTGCAAATGAGTGGTGTTCAGCTGAGATCTGTTCAGAGTCAGGACCCTGGGTGTCTCACTGAGTTACAGGGAACATTGTCATCATTCTTAGGTTTTGCCATTATCAGCCATGGTGTGTGTCCAGAGCCTCCATTTGGACGATATTTGACTCTGAACCTGTTCTGCGAGTGTTTGATGGGGATAGTGCAGAGGGAGCTTTACTCTGTATCTAACCTTGTGCTGTACCATCCTGGGTGTGTTTGATGGGAACAGCGTGGAGGGAGCTTTACTCTGTGTCTAATCCCGTGTATTACCAGTCCTGGAAGTGTTTGATGGGAACAGCATGGAGGGTGCTTTGCTCTGTATCTTACCCTGTGCTGTACCTGTCCTGAGAGTGTTTGATGGGGAGAGTGCAGAGGGAGCTTTATCCTGTATCTAACCCTGTGCATTACCAGTCCTGGGAGTGTTTTGTTATGGGCCAGGGTTTAGAGAACCCCAAAGTGTATCATGAAGTTCACCTGACCCACAACTTTTAATCTATTTTGGTTATGGGGAGCACATGGGCCTACTCTGCAGGTGTGATGCAACAGAGATCTACAGTACTTTTAAATTAAAACAATGTTTATTTATGAAACCAGTTAATACGTTATAAACCCACAGTAAACATCTTAACAACTATCAACATCGATAAATCCCCCAAAGAATACAGTACTCTATAAGTAACTCTTAATCTTTCCTTGCAACATCCATAAGACAAAAAAACACCTTTTAACCGAAAGACATCAGGTTTAACTTTTCTACTGAGAGCAGTTACCACTTTGAAATCACCAAATGAACATTCTTTGGCTTGCTGTGACTGCAGCTTCTCCAAATCTAAAACAAAACTTAACACGCCCTGTAGCAGACAGCCCAAAGCAAAAGTAAAAGCAGACACAGCCCAGCTCCACCCACTCTCTGACGTCACTGCAGTAATAAAAAAACATTTCTTAAAGGTACTCTCACATGACAGTTTGATGGGGACAGTGTAGAGGGAACTTTACTAAGCATCTAACCCCGTGCTGTACCTGCCCTGCGAGTGTTGATAGGGACAGTGTAAAGGGAGCTTTATTCTGTAGCTCTTAGCCAAGAGAAACATAGCCAGGTTCCGCACACATGAGTACGGCCTCAACCGGGACCTTGGATTCATGTTGCATTACATTCATCCCCCACCATCTGGCCTGGGTTTGTGAAATCCTGCCAACTGTCCTAGCTTGAGACAATTCACACCTCTTTAACCTGGGATTACCCCTCTCTCTAGATCTGTAAAGAGTTAATTACCTGCAAATGCTCGCATTCAAAGTATCGTCTTGCATCTTTGACTTTGTCTATATATATATGTTTCTGGAACCTACCTCTTCGTTCACCTGAGGAAGGAGCAGTGCTCCGAAAGCTAGTGATTTGAAACAAACCTGTTGGACTTTAACTTGGTGTTGTAAGACCTCAGAAGACAAGCAAAGGGACACAACCGACAGAGTACCCTTCTTATTCCTTACTGTGCTCACCCCAGTCCAACGCCAGCATCTCCACATCATGGCTGTTCATAGAGTCATAGATGTTTACAGCATGGAAACAGGCCCTTCGGCCCAGCTTGTCCATGCCGCTCAGTTTCTATCATGGAGCTAGCCCCACTTGCCCGCTGATGGCCCTTATTCCTCTATACCCACCCTGCCCATGTAACTGTCTAACTGCTTTTTAAAAGACAAAATTGTACCCGCCTCTACCACTGCCTCTGGCAGCCCGTTCCAGATGCTCACCACCCTCTCTGAAAATGTATTCCCTCTGGTCCCTTTTGTATCTCTCCCCTCTCCCCTTAAACCTGTGCCCTCTAGTTCTAGACTCCTCTACCTTTGGGAAAGGAGATCGACTATCTACCTTATCTATGCTCCTCATAATTTTATAGACCTCTATAAGATCACCGCTAAGCCTCCTATGCTCCAGGGAAAAAAGTCCCAGCCTGTCCTTATAACTCAGACCATTAAGTCCTGCTAGCATCCTTGTAAATCTCTTCTGTGTTCTTTCTAGTAAGAAGTCTTACAACACCAAGTTAAAGTCCAACAGGTTTGTTTCGATGTCACTAGCTTTCGGAGCGCTGCTCCTTCCTCAGGTGAATGAAGAGGCAGCGCTCCGAAAGCTAGTGACATCGAAACAAACCTGTTGGACTTTAACCTGGTGATGTAAGACTTCTTACTGTGCTCACCCCAGTCCAACGCGGGCATCTCCACATCGTGTTCTTTCTAGTTTAACAATTTCCATCTTGTAATCGGGTGACCAGAACTGAACACAGCATTCCATGTCTGGCCATACCAATATCTTGTACAACTTCAACAAGCCGTCCCAACTCCTGTATTCAGTATTCTGACCAGTAAAACCGAGCATGCCGAATGCCTTCTTCACAACCCTGTCCACCTGCGACTCCACCTTCAAGGAGCTATGAACCTGTACTCCTAGATCTCTTTGTTCTGTAACTCTCCCCAACTCCTTACCATTAACTGAGTAGGTCCTGCCCTGATTTGATCTACCAAAATGCGTCACCTCTCATTTATCCAAATTAAACTCCATCTGCCATTCATCGGCCCAATTGATCAAGATCCTGTTGCAATCTTATATAACCTTCTTCACTGTCCACTCTGCCACCAATCTTGGTGTCAACTGCAAACTTACTAACCATGCCTCCTGCATTTTGTAGCCACGTAAAATGGCTGCGTTCCGATTAATCTGGCCAAAACCCAGTTTAAAATGGCTAACCCGAAAGACTGCTGGGAAAAGCAGCTAAGAAGACACAAGCAGGCAGCTGCAGACAGTATTGCATATTTGGCTCTGGGAAGTTAGCCCAGATCGATACTCAGGGCTATCAACAGCCCATCAACCCAGGTATTTGCAGTTGCATTCAGGACTGTTTGCAGCCCATCTATTCAGACATCCACAGTTAAATCGGCTATCCCCGGGAACAATTGCAACATATTAGCAATTGAATACCGGGCCAGACCTGTCGGCGCCTGCAATGGCCGAAACAAAGACAGGTGAATCGCCTCACCATTGGACACAGCGACCCCAGGGATTGGGAACAGATCCAATCACTTGGGACTCAGGGTCAAGGGCCGCCCCGGGAGGCGGGAAGCCCTGGGCCCTATAAAAGTGAGGGTCCAAGTTCAGATCGCTCTCTCTCTCCTCTTCGCCTGCTCGAGACCTTCGCAAGACCAGCAACCGGCAACAGTAAGTTTGAATCCAGCGATCGCTATCCGGTAGAGACACCTAGCCACCGACCTGTAGCAGCCTTTTGAATCCCGCGAGCCAGATCTGATTGGACAAGCCATTCGTTTCCCTGACCTGGTGGGCTCTTCCTAAGTTAAGTATTGGCCAGTAGTGATAGGTTTATTATATAGAAAGTAGTATTAGGGTATTAATATTGCTTGTTGTATATAATAAATGACCGTTGTTTTAATCCTTACTAAGCGGTGTGCTGTATTATTTTTTTTTTAATTAAATATTTTATTGAAAATTTTTGGTCAACCAACACAGTACATTGTGCATCCTTTACACAATATTATAACAACACAAATAACAATGACCTATTTTATAAACAAAAAATGAATAAATAATAAATAACAAAAATGAAAACTAGCCCTAATTGGCAACTGCCTTGTCACAAGTAACACTCTCCAAAAATATAATTTAACAGTCCAATCTGTAGCAACGACCTATACATACTATACAGTATATATTAACAACCCTGAGAGTCCTTCTGGTTCCTCCTCCCCCCCCCCCCCCCCCCCCCCCCGCCCCCGCCCCCGCCCCCGACCCTGGGCTGCTGCTGCTGCCTTCTTTTTCCCATTCCGTCTATCTTTCTGCGAGGTATTCGACGAACGGTTGCCACCGCCTGGTGAACCCTTGAGCCGACCCCCTTAGGACGAACTTAATCCGCTCTAGCTTTATAAACCCCGCCATGTCATTTATCCAGGTCTCCACCCCCGGGGGCTTGGCTTCTTTCCACATTAGCAATATCCTGCGCCGGGCTACTAGGGACGCAAAGGCCAAAACATCGGCCTCTCTCGCCTCCTGCACTCCCGGCTCTTGTGCAACCCCAAATATAGCCAACCCCCAGCTTGGTTCGACCCGGACTCCTACTACTTTTGAAAGCACCTTTGTCACCCCCATCCAAAACCTCTGTAGTGCCGGGCATGACCAAAACATATGGGTATGATTCGCTGGGCTTCTCGAGCACCTCGCACACCTATCCTCCACCCCAAAAGATTTACTGAGCCGTGCTCCAGTCATATGTGCCCTGTGTAATACCTTAAACTGAATCAGGCTTAGCCTGGCACACGAGGACGACGAGTTTACCCTGCTTAGGGCATCTGCCCACAGCCCCTCCTCGATCTCCTCCCCCAGCTCTTCTTCCCATTTCCCTTTTAGTTCATCTACCATAGTCTCCCCATCGTCCCTCATTTCCCTATATATATCTGACACCTTACCATCCCCCACCCATGTTTTTGAGATCACTCTGTCCTGCACCTCTTGTGTCGGGAGCTGCGGGAATTCCCTCACCTGTTGCCTCGCAAAAGCCCTCAGTTGCATATACCTGAATGCATTCCCTTGGGGCAACCCATATTTCTCGGTCAGCGCTCCCAGACTCGCGAACTTCCCATCCACAAACAGATCTTTCAGTTGCGTTATTCCTGCTCTTTGCCACATTCCATATCCCCCATCCATTCCCCCCGGGGCAAACCTATGGTTGTTTCTTATCGGGGACCCCCCCAAGGCTCCAGTCTTTCCCCTATGCCGTCTCCACTGTCCCCAAATCTTCAGTGTAGCCACCACCACCGGGCTTGTGGTGTAGTTCCTCGGTGAGAACGGCAATGGGGCTGTCACCATAGCCTGTAGGCTAGTCCCCCTACAGGACGCCCTCTCTAATCTCTTCCACGCCGCTCCCTCCTCCTCTCCCATCCACTTACTCACCATTGAAATATTAGCGGCCCAATAATACTCACTTAGGCTCGGTAGTGCCAGCCCCCCCCCCCTATCCCTGCTACGCTGTAAGAATCCCTTCCTCACTCTCGGGGTCTTCCCGGCCCACACAAAACCCATGATGCTCTTTTCAATCTTTTTAAAAAAAGCCTTCGTGATCACCACCGGGAGGCACTGAAACACAAAGAGGAATCTCGGGAGGACCACCATCTTAACCGCCTGCACCCTCCCTGCCATTGACAGGGATACCATATCCCATCTCTTGAAATCCTCCTCCATCTGTTCCACCAACCGCGTTAAATTTAACCTATGCAATGTGCCCCAATTCTTAGCTATCTGGATCCCCAGGTAACGAAAGTCCCTTGTTACCTTCCTCAACGGTAGGTCCTCTATTTCTCTACTCTGCTCCCCTGGATGCACCACAAACAACTCACTTTTCCCCATGTTCAATTTATACCCTGAAAAATCCCCAAACTCCCCAAGTATCCGCATTATTTCTGGCATCCCCTCCGCCGGGTCCGCCACGTATAGTAGCAAATCGTCCGCATACAAAGATACCCGGTGCTCTTCTCCTCCCCTAAGTACTCCCCTCCACTTCTTGGAACCCCTCAACGCTATCGCCAGGGGCTCAATCGCCAGTGCAAACAATAATGGGGACAGAGGGCATCCCTGCCTTGTCCCTCGATGGAGCCGAAAATATGCAGATCCCCGTCCATTCGTGACCACGCTCGCCACTGGGGCCCTATACAACAGCTGCACCCATCTAACATACCCCTCTCCAAAACCAAATCTCCTCAACACCTCCCACAAATAATCCCACTCCACTCTATCAAATGCTTTCTCGGCATCCATCGCCACTACTATCTCCGTTTCTCCCTCTGGTGGGGCCATCATCATTACCCCTAACAACCTCCGTATATTCGTGTTCAGCTGTCTCCCCTTCACAAACCCAGTTTGGTCCTCGTGGACCACCCCCGGGACACATTCCTCTCTATTCTCATTGCCATTACCTTGGCCAGGACCTTGGCATCTACATTTTGGAGGGAAATAGGTCTATAGGACCCGCATTGTAGCGGGTCCTTTTTCTTCTTTAAGAGAAGCGATATCGTTGCTTCAGACATAGTCGGGGGCAGTTGTCCCCTTTCCTTTGCCTCATTAAAGGTCCTCGTCAGTACCGGGGCGAGCAAGTCCACATATTTTCTATAGAATTCGACTGGGAATCCATCCGGTCCCGGGGCCTTTCCCGCCTGCATGCTCCTAATTCCTTTCACCACTTCTTCTACCTTGACCTGTGCTCCCAGTCCCACCCTTTCCTGCTCTTCCACCTTGGGAAATTCCAGCCGATCCAAGAAGCCCATCATTCTCTCCCTCCCATCCGGGGGTTGAGCTTCATATAATTTTTTATAAAATGTCTTGAACACTCCATTCACTCTCTCCGCTCCCCGCTCCATCTCTCCTTCCTCATCCCTCACTCCCCCTATTTCCCTCGCTGCTCCCCTTTTCCTCAATTGGTGTGCCAGCAACCTGCTCGCCTTCTCCCCATATTCGTACTGTGCCTTCCTCCATTGTGCCTCTGCAGTGCCTGTAGTCAGCAAGTCAAATTCTACATGTAGCCTTTGCCTTTCCCTGTACAGTCCCTCCTCCGGTGCTTCCGCATATTGTCTGTCCACCCTCAAAAGTTCTTGCAGCAACCGCTCCCGTTCCTTACTCTCCTGCTTCCCTTTATGTGCCCTTATTGATATCAGCTCCCCTCTAACCACCGCCTTCGACGCCTCCCAGACCACTCCCACCTGGACCTCCCCATTATCATTGAGTTCCAAGTACTTTTCAATGCACCCCCTCACCCTTAGACACACCCCCTCATCTGCCATTAGTCCCATGTCCATTCTCCAGGGTGGGCGCCCTCCTGTTTCCTCCCCTATCTCCAAGTCCACCCAGTGTGGGGCGTGATCAGAAATGGCTATAGCCGTATACTCAGTTCCCCTCACCTTCGGGATCAATGCCCTACCCAGCACAAAAAAGTCTATTCGCGAGTAGACTTTATGGACATAGGAGAAAAACGAGAACTCCTTACTCCTAGGTCTGCTAAATCTCCACGGGTCTACACCTCCCATCTGCTCCATAAAATCTTTAAGCACCTTGGCTGCTGCCGGCCTCCTTCCAGTCCTGGACTTCGACCTATCCAGCCCTGGTTCCAACACCGTATTAAAATCTCCCCCATTATCAGCTTTCCCATCTCTAGGTCCGGAATGCGTCCTAGCATCCGCCTCATAAAATTGGCATCATCCCAGTTCGGGGCATATACGTTTACCAAAACCACCGTCTCCCCCTGTAGTTTGCCACTCACCATCACGTATCTGCCCCCGTTATCCGCCACTATAGTCTTTGCCTCGAACATTACCCTCTTCCCCACTAATATAGCCACCCCCCTGTTTTTCGCATCTAGCCCCGAATGGAACACCTGCCCCACCCATCCTTTGAGTAGCCTAACCTGGTCTATCAGTTTCAGGTGCGTTTCCTGTAACATAACCACATCTGCCTTAAGTTTCTTAAGGTGTGCGAGTACCCGTGCCCTCTTTATCGGCCCGTTCAGCCCTCTCACGTTCCACGTGATCAGCCGAGTTGGGGGGCTTCCTACCCCCCCCCCCCTTGTCGATTAGCCATCACCTTTTTCCAGCTCCTCACCCAGTTCCCACGCAGCTGTATCTCCCCCAGGCGGTGCCCCCCCGCCCATCCTCTCCCATACCAGCTCCCCCCTCTCCCCAGCAGCAGCAACCCAGTAATTCCCCCCTCCCACCCCCCCCGCTAGATCCCCCGCTAGCGTAATTACTCCCCCCATGTTGCTCCCAGAAGTCAGCAAACTCTGGCTGACCTCGGCTTCCCCCCGTGACCTCGGCTCGCACCGTGCGACGCCCCCTCCTTCCTGCTTCTCTATTCCCGCCACGATTATCATAGCGCGGGAACCAAGCCCGCGCTTCTCCCTTGGCCCCGCCCCAATGGCCAACGCCCCATCTCCTCCACCTCCCCTCCTCCCCCCATCACCACCTGTGGGAGAGAGAAAAGTTACCACATCGCAGGATTAGTACATAAAACCCCTCTTTGCCCCCCACATTCGCCCCACCACTTTGTTCGAACGTTCTTTTTAATAACCCGCTCATTCCAGTTTTTCTTCCACAATAAAAGTCCACGCTTCATCCGCCGTCTCAAAGTAGTGGTGCCTCCCTCGATATGTGACCCACAGTCTTGCCGGTTGCAGCATTCCAAATTTTATCTTCTTTTTATGAAGCACCGCCTTGGCCCGATTAAAGCTCGCCCTCCTTCTCGCCACCTCCGCACTCCAGTCTTGATAAACGCGGATCACCGCGTTCTCCCATTTACTGCTCCGAGTTTTCTTCGCCCATCTAAGGACCATTTCTCTATCCTTAAAACGGAGGAATCTCACCACTATGGCTCTGGGAATTTCTCCTGCTCTCGGTCCTCGCGCCATCACTCGGTATGCTCCCTCCACCTCCAACGGACCCGCCGGGGCCTCCGCTCCCATTAACGAGTGCAGCATCGTGCTCACATATGCCCCGACGTCCGCTCCCTCCACACCTTCAGGAAGACCAAGAATCCTCAGGTTGTTCCTCCTTGCGTTGTTTTCCAGTGCCTCCAACCTTTCCACACATCGTTTCTGATGTGCCTCCTGTGTCTCCGTCTTCACCACCAGGCCCTGTATATCGTCCTCATTCTCGGCTGCCTTTGCCTTCACGACCCAAAGCTCCCGCTCCTGGGTCTTTTGTTCCTCCTTTAGCCCTTCGATCGCCTGAAGTAACGGGGCCAACAGCTCTTTCTTCATTTCCTTTTTGATCTCTTCCACACAGCATTTCAAGAACTCGTGTTGTTCAGGGCCCCATGTTAAACTGCCACCTTCCGACGCCATCTTGGTTTTTGCTTGCCTTCCTTGCCGCTGTTCTAAAGGATCCACTGCAATCTGGCCACTCTCTCCTCCTTTTTCCATCCGTATCCAGGGGGGATTCCCTTCTGGTTTACCGCACAGTGTTTTTAGCCGTCAAAATTGCCGTTGGGGCTCCTATCAAGAGCCCAAAAGTCCGTTTCACAGGGAGCTGCCGAAACGTGCGACTCAGCTGGTCATCGCCGCACCCGGAACGGTGTGCTGTATTATTAATCATAACCTGAACTTGAACCACGTGGCGGTATCATAAAGATACCTGGCGACTCATGAGCAAAGGTGACGTAATCAGAGCAAATAGACTAAGATTAAAAAGAGCAACATAATTGGCGATATCCTGACGGGACCCGACATAGAAGTGGAAAACCACTCCGAGAGAATCCCAACATTTTGAATTAGAATCCAATCGGAAACAAAAAAAAAAAACCCACAAGTGTTCAAGCGGTTCTGGTTAATAATTCACAATTCGGAAGTGTGTATATGCATGCGTAACTAACAGGGTTATAAGGCAAAACTGATAGATTTTTGTTGCGTCAAAAATATCGGCAGTTGGTATTTCGGAAATTAGCGCAAGCCGTACCCGCAACTACCACACCACCTTAGCCCCCTGTTCCAAACTCGAACGTAACGAGCAGATAAGAGAGAGCCATGCAGGCAATGCAAGCGATGCAGCGCCTCATGAACCCCGAAGATTTTGCTGTCGCACCAGTCAGCAGCGTAGGAGCGGGACAGTGTCCCGTTTGGGAAGTGGAAATCCGCAAATTTCTGCAGGGCAAAGGATGGCTCATGTGGAAGGATTTCTGCAATAACGACGACTCAGGTCCTGGAAGTATAGGGCATACTTGGTGGGAGAACCCGAGTGAGATCCACAGAAAGAGTTTCGCAAAAGCGCGCAAGCCGATGGCAATTGTGTCCTGTCTGGCACAATTGCGAGGCACAGAGGAGGTCGTCAGGACGCTCCGCAAGGAAATAGAAGGCATACATCGGTTGAGTAAAATCGATGTATGAGTAATTGAGAAAGAGAACCTGGAGTTAAAAGGGAAATTAGCAGCAAAGGACGAAGAGGTGGCTGACGCCAAACGGGGTCACCAATCTTGTCTGGCGCACTAGAATAGTTTCCAGTCACAATATGAAAAGGCTTATCAGGACCTGCAGCGTGCAGTCCTGGTAAAGAAAGAAACAGAAAACCAGTTAGAGACGCTCCAGGAACAATGCCGTGATCTCAAGGCAGCCTTGAGAGCGCTCCACGCCACAACCACGGAACAAAGGCAGAGTACTTTGGACCATGCAAAGTGCCGAAAGCAGATTGCAGACTTGAAAGCACTGCTTTCTGTCCAAAAGGGATTTCAAGAAACCTTTGGGGAAAGTTTAGACCAGGAAGACGGCCCTGATTGGGAAGAATTGCAAGAGACAGCGCAGAGATATGTTCAGGGAGCATAGATTGTCATAGAATTTACAGTGCAGAAGGAGGCCATTCGGCCCATCGAGTCTGCACCGGCTCTTGTAAAGAGCACCCTACCCAAGGTCAACACCGCCACCCTATCCCCATACCCAGTAACCCCACCCAACACTAAGGGCAATTTTGGACACTAAGGGCAATTTATCATGGCCAATCCACCTAACCTGCACATCTTTGGACTGTGGGAGGAAACCGGAGCACCCGGAGGAAACCCACGCACACACGGGGAGGATGTGCAGACTCCACACAGACAGTGACCCAAGCCGGAATCGAACCTGGGACCCTGGAGCTGTGAAGCAATTGTGCTATCCACAAGGCTACCGTGAGCATGGTGTGGAGGAGAATGCTAAGACCCAGGCTATTAGAATAGATGGCATTGAGGTACGTAGGGAAGTGGTGTTGGCAATTCTGGACAGGCTGAAAATAGATAAGTCCCCGGGGCCTGATGGGATTTATCCTAGGATTCTCTGGGAGGCCAGGGAAGAGATTGCTGGACCTTTGGCTTTGATTTTTATGTCATCATTGGTTACAGGAATAGTGCCAGAGGACTGGAGGATAGCAAATGTGGTCCCGTTGTTCAAAAAGGGGAGCAGAGACAACCCCGGCAACTATAGACCGGTGAGCCTCACGTCTGTAGTGGGTAAAGTCTTGGAGGGGATTATAAGAGACAAGATTTATAATCATCTAGGAGGCTGGGGATTGAGGGTGATTTAGAGATATGGATCAGAAATTGGCTAGCTGAAAGAAGACAGAGGGTGGTGCTTGATGGCAAATGTTCAGAATGGAGTTCAGTTACAAGTGGCGTACCACAAGGATCTGTTCTGGGGCCGTTGCTGTTTGTCATTTTTATCAATGACCTAGAGGAAGGCGCAGAAGGGTGGGTGAGTAAATTTGCAGACGACACTAAAGTCGGTGGTGTTGTCGACAGTGAGGAAGGATGTAGCAGGTTACAGAGGGACATAGATAAGCTGCAGAGCTGGGCTGAGAGGTGGCAAATGGAGTTTAATGTAGAGAAGTGTGAGGTGATTCACTTTGGAAGGAATAACAGGAATGCGGAATATTTGGCTAATGGTAAAGTTCTTGGAAGTGTGGATGAGCAGAGGGATCTAGGTGTCCATGTACATAGATCCCTGAAAGTTGCCACCCAGGTTGATAGGGTTGTGAAGAAGGCCTATGGAGTGTTGGCCTTTATTGGTAGAGGGATTGAGTTCCGGAGTCAGGAGGTCATGTTGCAGCTGTACAAAACTCTGGTACGGCCGCATTTGGAGTATTGTGTACAGTTCTGGTCACCGCATTATAGGAAGGACGTGGAGGCTTTGGAGCGGGTGCAGAGGAGATTTACCAGGATGTTGCCTGGTATGGAGGGAAAATCTTATGAGGAAAGGCTGTTGGACTTGAGGTTGTTTTCGTTGGAGAGAAGAAGGTTAAGAGGAGACTTAATAGAGGCATACAAAATGATCAGGGGGTTAGATAGGGTGGACAGTGAGAGCCTTCTCCCGCGGATGGAAATGGCTGGCACGAGGGGACATAGCTTTAAATTGAGGGGTAATAGATATAGGACAGAGGTCAGAGGTAGGTTCTTTACGCAAAGAGTGGTGAGGCCGTGGAATGCCCTACCGGCAACAGTAGTGAACTCGCCAACATTGAGGGCATTTAAAAGTTTATTGGATAAGCATATGGATGATAATGGCATAGTGTAGGTTAGATGGCTTTTGTTTCGGTGCAACATCGAGGGCCGAAGGGCCTGTACTGCGCTGTATCGTTCCATGTTCTATGTGCGCAGGGAAAACCCCAAAGGAGGAAAGCACCCCCGGCCCCCACACAACAGATAATACAGGCTCCCATGAACCCTGTAATAACCCACCGCACCGCCACAGCAGACGAGGCGGAGGTCTTATATTCCACCCCACTCACAGTGACCCAATTACGGGACGCGTGTGCCAAAATCACACCGTTCCTCCCCGCTTCAGACCCACACCATTTCTTTGCCACCGTCAAACACCAGGCGACCATGTCCGGCCTGGATGAGAAAGAGCAGGTAAAGCTCACGGTCCTCAGCTTAGACCCATCGGTCGCAGCAGCCCTTCCCGACCCACAGAATGTAGGAGGAGGCACCCTTGCAGAAATGCATACCGCCATCCTGGATGCGATCGGGTACAACCGGGGCGACCCCGTAGACGGTCTGAATAAATGCAGACAGAAAAAGTCTGAACACACCACAGCGTTCGCAGGACGCTTGTGGATTCATTTTGAAGCCGTTTTCTGCAACGTAGATCGTGCCCATTTGTCCCCAGACAATATGGCCAAATGGACCCGCACCCTTATCACCCATGCCACGGAAGCAGGACAGAATGCCTGTAGCAATTATGACCCCTCGGAGGAGGCTCATAATGAAAAGTGGGTGGTCAAGAGATTGTCCCGTGTTTGGGAACAAGCGGCTCACGGCAAATCAGCCACTAGAACGCCCGAGGAAAACCAAGCTGCCGCAGGCGTGCAGGCAGTAAGAACCACTCTCCACAACCCCGCCTGGGTAAACGAGGGAAAGAACAGCCCCCTCCAGCCAAACCGCAAGAGTGCTACCATTGCGGACAGTTGGGACATTTTGCTAAAGAATGCAATGGCCCTAAAAAACCACAGAGTGCCCAACCGACAGGCACTCTCAATAAGAAAAAGGCAGAGCCCATCGCGACCGAGAACTGAGGTGTCCACATGATGATTTAAAGGAGACACTTGGTGAAAAGTGTTGTCCTTCCTGATGGAACCTGCAGAATGTTTTATGTTGTCTGTCTGTTTGTTAAATGTTCGTCCTACAGGAGAATTTTCTCACCGCCCCACACCCATTCACCTGAACTTTGTAGCTCTTTTTCCAAACGGACAAGCCAGACGCTTGTTCAGCGGTACCAACTTGTCCACAGATACCTGGTCACCAGACCAGACGCCCATTCAGAGGAACTAGCTTTTCAGCTGATACGTGGTCACCAGACCAGACACCCGATCGTAGCTACCCTTCTGATTTGATGGTAGAATCAGAACAGTAACCCCACCATGATGACTACATTTTTGTCCGTTCTTTGGTCGCTCAGGCAGTGGAGAAACGGCGTGAGACCCGCCCTGCCTGGGGACCCCCCCGTTGGTCAAAAACGCTCGGGTAGGGAAGATACGGTATTGGTAGCCGTCCTACCCGGGGACTCCACCCAAATCTTACCCGTCGCGGCCCACACGCACCTCATTCGACCTTTTCTTTCAAAAAAAAAGTTTTATTTTAGTTAGGCAACCTTTGGGTTGCTGCCACATTTTACATCCTGGAACATTTGGATGATAAACTTACCACTGGTCCACCATTGGGAAGTGTGCCGTGTCCAAACATTTGTTTTGAAAAAAAAAAATGGGGGGGGGGGGGAGAGTCACATACTGTGATCAATTATAAGGGTTTAATTGGCCCCAAGAAGGACAGACACACTAACACACCAGATATTAAACCGAAGTATTTACACACACTGCGCTTGTCTTACAGAAGCTCCAAGTCCGGAGAAAACCAGCGAACACAGGAAAAGGAAAGAAAGAAGACAGCCATGAGGACTCCTTTCATCGTGCTCAACACTCTTTTGATGAGCTTTTGTTTGCGCGGGAACGCGGACCCCATCACTCCAAACCCCTTGCCTGTTAACACTTCACGGCCCAGTAGTACCGAGGGCCCAGTCACCAACCACGCTGCATTATCCTGGTGTGCCAAGTTCATAACTTGGTACTCCCTATCGTACATCATTGAGGCACTGTTGGCATTGGCTATACTCAGTTGTGCAGTACAGACCATGTGCCTCCGCAAGTGGAAAAGGAGAGCGTACTGTGCTCGAACCCCGGTCTATCGGATCCGATCCCCATATTCGGCTATGACCAGACCCCCGCGACATATGAATAACAAAACATGCACTGGCGGTTTTTCCTGTAAATAAAAAGAAAATGTATGGAAATGTATGATCCTGAGCATGACTGCCAAGCCAGGAAATAATATATTAAATGTTGTGATTGTTATTGTATGTTTAGAGAGATAAGATTGTATAATGCTTGAAAAATTGTTTAGGTAAAATTAGAGGTTCCGAGTTTATTTTTTTATAGATACATGCCCCTGCCTGACATAGCGCCCTCAAGAATTGTTTAGGTAAATTTTTGTGCATAGCTAGGGTCAGAGTAGTGGCCATGTAGGAGGTGCCCCCCCCCTGGTCAGGGAACGAAGAGGACAACATTTATGTGATCCTTCACGCTTCGCGTTAGGATCACAAGGCGGGACTGTAGCCACGTAAAATGGCTGCGTTCCGATTAATCTGGCCAAAACCCAGTTTAAAATGGCTAACCCGAAAGACTGCTGGGAAAAGCAGCTAAGAAGACACAAGCAGGCAGCTGCAGACAGTATTGCATATTCGGCTCTGGGAAGTTAGCCCAGATCGATACTCCGGGCTATCAACAGCCCATCAACCCAGGTATCCGCAGTTTCATTCAGGACTGTTTACACCTAATCAACTCAGACATCCACAGTTAAATCGGCTATCCCCGGGAACAATTGCAACATATTAGCAATTGAATACCGGGCCAGACCTGTCGGCGCCTGCAGTGGCCGAAACAAAGACAGGTGAGCGACCACCCCCCGATCGAGGAATCGCCTCACCATTGGACACATCGACCCCAGGGATTGGGAACAGATCCAATCACTTGGGACTCAGGGTCAAGGGCCGCCCCGGGAGGCGGGAAACCCTGGGCCCTATAAAAGTGAGGGTCCAAGTTCAGATCTCTCTCGCTCTCCTCTTCGCCTGCTCGAGACCTTCGCAAGACCAGCAACCGGCAACAGTAAGTTTGAATCCAGCGATCGCTATCCAGTAGAGACACCTAGCCACCGACCTGTTGAATCCCGCGGGCCAGATCTGATTGGACAAGCCATTCGTTTCCCTGACCTGGTGGGCTCTTCCTAAGTTAAGTATTGGCCAGTAGTGATAGGTTTATTATATAGAAAGTAGTATTAGGGTATTAATATTGCTTGTTGTATATAATAAATGACTGTTGTTTTAATCCTTACTAAGCGGTGTGCTGTATTATTAATCATAACCTGAACTTGAACCACGTGGCGGTATCATAAAGATACCTGGCGACTCATGAGCAAAGGTGACGTAATCAGAACAAATAGACTAAGGTTAAAAAGAGCAACAATTTTCATCCAAATCATTTATTTATATGTATATATAAAACAAATCAATGGACCCAGCACCGATACCTGAGGCACACTGCTGGTCACAGGCCTCTAGTTTGAAAAACAACCTTCCACATCCACCCTTTGGCTTTGGTCACCAAGCCAATTTTGTATCCAATTGGCTACCTTACCCTGGATTCTATGAGATTTGACCTTTTGCAACAACCATGCGATACCTTATCAAAGGCCTTGCTAAAGTCCATGTGGAGAACGTCAACCGCACTGCCCTCATCTACCTTCTTGCTTACACCTTCAAAAAACTCAATCAAATTGATTAGACATGGCTTTTCCCTTACAAAGCCAGCTGACTTTGTCTAATTAGCCCTTGCCTGCCTAAATGCCTGCAAATCCTGTCCCTCCGAATACATTCCAACAGCTTACCTACTACAGAAGTACGGCTCACCAGTTTGCAGTTCCCAGGCTTACCCTACAGCCCTTCTAATACAAGGGCACAACATTTGCTACCCTCCAATCTTCAGGCACCTCTTCTGTGGCTGTTGATGATTCACATATCTCAGCTGGGGCACGGAATTTCCTCCCAAGCCTTTCACGACATTCTGGGATACATTTCATCAGGTTCAGGGGATTTATCTACCTTGATGCGCTTTAATACCTCTGGCACCTCCTTCTCTGTAATATGTACACTCTTCAAGACATCACGTTTTATTTCCCTAACATTTGTGCCTTTCTCAACAGTACATACTGACTAGATTTATTTCGGACCTCTCCATCCCTTGTGGATCCGCACATAGATGACCTTGTTTATCCTGAAGAGACCCTACCCTCCCGAATCAGTCTTTTGCCCTTTATGTATCGATAAAGGCCCTTTGGATTTTGTTTTGCCTTATCTGCCAAGACAATCTCATGTCCCCTTTTTTGCCCTCCTGATTTCTCTCTTAACTCTACTCCGACAAGCCCTATACTCTTCAAGGGATCCACTTGATCCCAGCTGCCTATGCATGTCATATGCCTGCTTCTTAATTTGACCATGGCCGCAATATCCCGAGTCATAATCTTTATTGTCACAAGTAGGCTTACAACACTGCAATGAAGTTACTGTGAAAAGCCCCTAGTCGCCACATTCCGGCGCATGTTCGGGTACACTGAGAATTCAGAATGTCCAAATCACCTAACAGCACGTCTTTCGGGACTTGTGGGTGGAAACAGGAGCACCCGGAGGAAACCCACGTAGACACTGGGAGAACGTGCAGACTCTGCACAGACAGTGACCCAAGTCGGGAATCGAACCTTGGACTGTGAAACCATAGTGCTAACTACTATGCTACTGTGCTGCCCATTCATCCAGGGTTCCCAACTTCATACCCTTCACTTGAAGAGGAATGTGCTCATCCTGAACCCTAGTTAACACCATTTTCAAAGACTTCCCAATTTAGAATTTTAACTTTTGGGCCAGATCTATCATTCTCCAGAGCTATCTTAAAACTAATTAGGGTCACTGGTCCCAAAGTGATCCCTCAGTAACACTTGCGTCACTTGCCCATCCTTATTCCCCAAGAGGAAGTCAGATTTTACCCCCTCTCTAATCGGGTCATCCACATATTGAATGAGGAATTCTTCCTGAATAAACTCAACAAATTTCTCTCCATCCAAACCCCTAGTACTATGGCCGTCCCAGTTAATGTTGGGAAAGTTAAAGTCCCCTCCTATTACCACCTTATTTTTCCAGCAGCTACCTGTAATCATCTTACATATTTGCTTCTTGATTTCCCGCTGACTATTTGGGGGCCTACAGTACAGTCCAATCAAAGTGATCTCACCCTTCTTAATTTTCAGTTCTACCCATATAGACCCAGTGGGCAAACCCTTGGATATATCCTCTCTCTGTACTGCCGTGATACTATCCCTAATCAAATACCCAACTTCCCCTCCTCTCTTACCTCCTGTTCTATCTTTCCTAAAGCATCTATACTCCGCAACATGGCCTCCTTTAGCCATGTTTCAGTAATAGCTATAATATCCCAGTCCCATGTACCTATCCCTGCCCTGAGTTCATCTGCCTTGCCTGCCGGGCCTCTTGCATTGAAATAAATGTAATTCAATCTGTTTCTCTGCCTTCCACTTTTCTCCTTACTGGATTTTGTTTCTATCCCCTCTTTACTACCCTTTGACTTCCTGCATTGGTTCCCATCCCCCAGCCACATTAGTTTAAGCCCTCCCCAACAGCGCTAGTTAATAACCCCCGTAGGACATTGGTTCCAGTCCTGCCCAGGTGTAGACTGTCCGATTTGTAATGGTTTCATCTCTCCCAGAACCGGTTCCAATTTCCCCAAAATCTGAATCCCTCCCTCCTGCACCATCTCTCAAGCCACGCATTCATCCTGTCACTCCTACTCTGACTACCACGTGCACTGGTAGCAATCCCGAGATTACTACCTTTGAGGTCCTATTTTTAAGTTGAGCTCCTAACTCCCTAAATTCAGCATGTAAGACCTCATTTTTTTTCTCTCACCTGTATCGTTGGTGCCTATATGCACCACGACAGCTGGCTGTTCACCCTCCCGCTCTAGAATGTCCAGCTGCCGCTTCGAGACATCCAGGACCCTTGCACCTGGGAGGCAACATACCTTCCTGGAGACTCGTTTGCGTCTGCAGAAAAGCCTGTCTACTCCTCTTACAATCGAATCCCCTATCACCATAGCTCTGCCACTCTTTTTCCAGCCCTCCTGCGGAGCAGAGCCAGCCACAGTGCCATGAACCTGGCTACTGCTGCCTTCCCCTGGTGAGCCATCTTCCCCAACAGTATCCAAAACGGTATACCTGTTTTGGAGGGAGGTGACCACAGGGGACCCATGCACTGCCTTCCTACTCTTCCTCTGCCTGTTGGTCACCCATTCCCTACCTTCCTTAGTACTCTTTATCTGAGGTGTGACCAACTCGCGAAACGTGTTATCCACGACTTCCTCAGCATCGTGGATGCCCCAAAGTGAGTCCATCCGCAGCTCCAAAGCCGTCAAGCAGTCTTAACAGGAGCTGCAACTTGACACACTCCACATCGCTGAACTCCCACATCGCAAATGAGGAGCATGACACAGGTCTGGGATCTCCTGCAATGTATTAGCCCTTAACTTATATAACTACAATGCCCCCCAAAAATAGATAAATGAAAAGAGAAGAAAAACTACTTACCAGTCACCACTACTTACCAGATAGATTCAAATTTAGCAGGTCCCCTCTTGGCCAATCAAATCATAGCCCTCCTGTGACGTCACTCTTCAGTTTCCCCCCAGTCTAATCCTCAGATTCACTGTTTACCCGCTTACCTTCCCAAGATGCCGTTGGTCCAACCGCTCATCTATGTTCCACT
Organism: Scyliorhinus torazame; assembly: GCF_047496885.1. Taxonomy (NCBI): domain Eukaryota; kingdom Metazoa; phylum Chordata; class Chondrichthyes; order Carcharhiniformes; family Scyliorhinidae; genus Scyliorhinus; species Scyliorhinus torazame. The sequence continues at coordinate 81,470 of NW_027308380.1, read as the reverse complement.
CCTGATAAGGAAAACTGCGTCCACGAGGTATTTTTTAAACACCGCGCTTATCTTCCCAAGATGCCGTTGGTCCAACCGCTCGTCTCCGCTCCTTTCCTGATTCCAAACTGCTGTATTTGACCCTCTGGTATCTGATATTAGATTGCAGACTGAGCATTGCTCCTATTTTTTGTTTCAGTGATTGTTTTTCTTCTGGTTCCTTGCAGGCACCGTGGAATCTCTGAGGAAGTGGGAGTGATCGGCTGAGAATTGGAATTTAAAATGAGGATGTTAATTATAGCATTATTGTTGGGATCTTGCTATTGAATCCATTAATGGCCTGATCACAATGAAATATCTCTTCTTTCTGGTCTGCATCTCTGATTAATCCCAAGATGATTGAATTCTGTTAGAGTATTCCCTGTAGCATTCATGTAGATCAAGAGATGCCTCGTCTGGTTAATGCCCTATCAGCTATTAGTGGACATAACAACAGTAAGATTTACCGGTTGACTCTGGATCAGTGATCACTGTTCAATGATTTCCAGTGATTTCAGTGAGTCCAGGACTGATTTCACTGATTCCCGGCCTGATTTCAGTCTGATGTCGATGATTCCTGGTCTGATGTTGATGATTCCCGGTCTGATGTCTGGTTCCCTGTCTGATGTCAGTGATTTCTGCTCTTATTTAAATGATTTACAGCCTGATTTCAGTGAATCCTGGTTTGATTTCAGTGAATCCCGATTTCCGTGTTTCCTGTTCTGATTTCAGTGATTCCCAATCTGATATCAGTGGATCCTGGTCTGTTATCACTGAACCCTTGTCTGATTTCAGTGATTCCTTGTGATTTTCCGGATGCCCAATCTGATTTCAGTAATTCCCAGTCTGATTTTAGTGATTTGTGGTCTGATTTCAATGATTCCCAGTCTGATGTCATTGATTTCTACTCTGATTTAAATGATTTGCAGCCTGATTTCAGAGAATCCTGGTTTGATTTAGTTGAATCCCAGTTTCAATGTTTCCCATTCTGATATCAGTGGTTCCTGGGTCTGATTTCCGTGATTCCTTGTCTGATTGCCCTGATGCGCAGTCTGATTTAAGTGATTCCCAGTCTGAATTTAGTGACTTGTGGTCTGATTTCAATGACTCTTGGTCTGATTTCAGTGATTCCCAGTCACTGCTGAAGACACCATGAACCAAATTCCTATACCCAGTAACTGACAGCAGCTGTCCAGATAGTGAGCAGTTAATAATGGGCGATGGGCAAAATAGGATATGTCAAAGTCGCGTACCAGAACCGGAGTTTGAATGGTTCCCTATTAATGCAAGGGCTAGTCTACATTCTGACCCATCCAAAATCCAGTTCCATTCATAACCCAAATCATCTGGAAGCTAATTACTGTGGAAGGGAGTATAGGTGATTTATTAATGCACCCACATCATTGCCCCTGATCTGGGGGCTTAAGGTCATAAGCAATATGAGCAGGAGGAGGCCATTCGGCCCTTCAAGATCAATCCAGCATTTAATAAGATCATGGATGCACTGATTGACGTCTTAACTTCATTTCCTTGTCTGTCTGCAGTAAACCTTGTCAATCTGAAATCTGTCTAACTCAGCCATGAATATAATCAATGACCCCACTGCTCTCTGAGGAGGGAGAGAATTCCAAAGATTATTGACCATGTGAGAGAAGAAATTCCACCTCATCTCCATCTTCAATCTTAAATTTTCCCACTACTTTTTGCTCAGGCGATAATGAATGTTTAAAATTCCTCTCTTTTGCCCTTTGGTTTTCTGTTATTCTTGGGATGATTTTTGTGTATTGTATAATAAAGGCAGATTTCATGTGAGAAACTGTGAGCCCCCGTCTTTGTGATTAAACAGTGAATAACTATTCTAGAATTCACTCACTGAATTGAGAAACGACTAAGTGTGTGTGCTTGTTCCCAGCCTGTTTATTCTTTGCTAGATAACTGGCTATAGGAGCCTCTTGTGTAATGTATGGTTGTATGAACATGGTGTATAACCCTTTTCATTCCCAATGGATTGCAGTTTAAATCAGGATCTTAGTTAAATAGACTGTGGGTGAGGTGAGGGGGGTAATGAGGTGGGTGAGGTGAGGGGGGTAATGAGGTGGGTGTTACTGGTAAGGCCAGCATTTGTTCCCCAAACCCCAATTGCCCCACGTTGATTTACCTAACAGTTAATGGGGGATTCTGTGTTATGTTCACTTGTCTGGGTAATTAGATATTCAAGGGCCCAACAGTATAATTGGAAAACTTGCTACTGTCCTAGATGAACTCTTCTAAACAGCACTTTGTGGTGACATCCAGGCAGTGTAGCATTATACAGTGAAAATGCAAGAAATATGCATCACTGACTCCTCCTTCTGGAGCGCTGAATTCTGCACCAGCACCCTTTACTCCACTCTCTCAATAGGCGCCCTGAACGGCTGTGCCACCTTAACCAGGTCCTCCAAGGCTTCTTGCATCTGATGCTGGAACCTGGCATTCACAAATTCCACCAATTCCCCGGTAGACCACTTGGCATCCAACGACACACCAGAGCCATAAGACCATAAACGTAGGAGCAGAATTAGGCCCCTTGGCCCATTGAGTCTGCTCCGCCATTCAATCATAGCTGATATTTTCTCATCCCCATTCTCCTGCATTCTCCCCATAACCCCTGATCCCCTTATTAATCAAGAACCGATCTAGCTCTGTCTTGAAGGCATTTAGTGATTTGGCCTCCACAACCTTCTGCGGCAAAGAGTTCCACAGATTCACCACCCTCTGGCTGAAGAAATTCCTCCTCATCTCGGTTTTAAAGGATTGTGCCTTTAGTCTGAGATTGTCCCCTCTGGTTCTAATTTTTTCCTACAAATGGAAACATCCTCTCCACGTCCACTGTATCCAGGCCTCTCAGTATCCTGTAAGTTTCAATAAGATCCCCCCTCATCCTTCTAAACTCCAACGAGTACTGACCCAGAGTCCTCAACCGTTCCTCATACGAGAAGCTCTTCATTCCAGGGATCATTCTTGTGAAACTCCTCTGGACCCTCTCCAAGGCCAGCACATCTTTCCTTATCTACAGAGTCCAAAAATGCTCAAAATACTCCAAATGGGGTTTGACCAGAGCCTTTTACAGCCTTAGAAGAACATCCCTGGTCTTGTATTCTAGCCCTCTAGACATGAATGCTGACATTGCATTTGCCTTCTTAACTGCCGACTGAACCTGCATGTTAAAATTAAGAGAATTGTGAGCAAGGACTCCCAAGTCCCTTTGTGCTTCTGATTTCCTAAGCATTTCCCATTTAGAAAATAGTCTATGCCTAAATTCCTCCTTCCAAAGTGCATAATCTCACACTTTTCCATGTTGTATTTCATTTGCCACTTCACTGCCCACTCTCCCAGCTTGTCCAAATCCTTCTGCAGCCCCCTTGCTTCCTCAATACTACCTGTCCCTCTACAGATCTTTGTATCATCTGCAAACTTAGCAATAGTACCTTCAGTTCCTTCTTCCAGGTCATTAATGTATATTGTGAAAAGCCACCTGCATTTTTCCCTATGTTGCACTTCGAAGGTCCTCCTGGCCAGACCATTGCCCCACCAACCCAGTCCATCACGCGAACCTGCCTCCCATCACTGACTCTGTCTACACCTCCTGCTGCCTTGGGAAAGCAGGCAGCACAATCAAAGACCCCTCCCACCCGGCTTATTCACTCTTCCAACTTCCATTGGGCAGGAGATGTAAAAGTCTGAGAACACGCACTAACAGATACAAAATAAGCTTCTTCCCCACTGTTACCAGACTCCTAAATGACCCCCTTGTGACTGACCTGATCTCTTCACACATCTCCACTAAGTAGCACCACAGACCTGTATGCTTCACCCGATGCCTGTGTCTATGGATTTACATTGTGTATTTTATGTTTGCCTATGTATTTTCATGTACGGAATGATCTGTCTGAACTGCACGGAATACAATACTTTTCACTGTACCTCGGTACACGTGACAATGAAAAAATCCAATCCTCGCTCATTCCAGTCCTCATTTGGCAAATCATAAACTGGCCCCACGGAGGAGAATCTCTGTCTCCCACTGTTCATGCACTTTGCATCAGCAAACACCCTCTATATCGGGTGAAAACGACTAAACAATTCTACCTCGAGCGGGAGCCACCAAATTCTGCCACCGAAGTCACCTTCTTAAATCTGGTTTCATTTGAAGGAAAGTATACCTGCCAGCACAGCATCTGTTTTTCTGTGAAGTGATACCAAGCGAGCTGCTGGTTTACCCTTATCTTTTTGAAGGTCTATAGCGCCTCTTCGAGGTAGCAGAAGCAGATAGCAAGGCAGGTGAAGTAATTGGCAATCAAATACGGGCAGCACGGTAGCAGTGGTTAGCACAATTGCTTCACAGCTCCAGGGTCCCAGATTTGATTCCTGGCTTGGGTCTGCACATTCTTCCTGTGTCTGCCTGGGTTTCCTCCGGGTGCTTCGGTTTCCTCCCACAGTCTAAAGATGTGCAGGTTAGGTGGATTGGCCGTGCTAAATTCCCCTTAGTGTGAAAAGGTTCGGTGCGGTTATTGGGTTACGGGGATAGGGTGGAGGTGTGGGCATAGGTAGAGTGCTCTTTCCAAGGACCAGTGCAGACTCGATAGGCTGAATGGCCTACTGCACTGTAAATTCTATGATCTATAATCCCTTTACAGAGTTAAGGGAAGGTGGATGGAGAGCCTCATACTGGTTCTGTACCCATAGATGTTGGCCAAAAGCAAAACGTTCAAAGCCAGTTGTGCACCATACTCTGATTCTGAAAGTAGAGAAGCAAAATTGAAATCTGAAAAGCACAAATCATGTGATTCAGTGTTACTAATTGGAGATAAAGGTGGTGATTATGTGAACTCTGAGGAGGAGGTAAAAGTTAGGTGCTAAGGAGTGGTTCATTTCAAGTCAACCTACCCTGAAAGGACTGATCCCTCAGTTGCCCTTGTTGCTGAAGGTAGCTATGTGAAGGCCAAGGGAGGTGAAGCTGGAAGCGTTGAAAAGATTCTATTGGTTAAAGGTGAATCCAATACTTCTCTCAGTGTTGACAATCCTACTCATAGTTTAGTGGTCGGAGATCCTTGAAATCTGGTTGAGTGTTCATTGGCAATCAGGAAAGACTATCAGTCTTACTAGAGGGACAGAAAGAGACAGATGTAGTGCAGGTACCGAAGGAGCATAGATGGAGTGGTAGGGGAACATCAGAGGGTAGTCTCTTAATTACTCGTGGTGTAGACCTCTGGAACCTTGAATCACTAAAGCCACAGCCATCTTAACGAAAACCACAGAGACTGAGGAATAGTGAATGTTGGACATGTTGCAGAAACAAGCAAAACTGTTGTGATCCATGGAACACCAAGGAGAGTTTGGGAGACCAGCAGCCATGTAGGAGGACAAATTGATGCTGGCTGCTCTGGACTTTTCCAACCATTTTCTACTTTTATACACATTTAGAACACAAGATTAATCTGTTGGAGTTTGTTATTGCAACAGCTTGATACTAAGCCTGTACATAGTCCTGCAATTTGTTGGCAAATATTTAATCATGTGTTTAAAAGCTGACTCTTTACGAATGTAGAAATGAGGAAAGGACCTTGAATGATGGGGCTAGGTTAGATAGGTATTTGTGGGTGTTGTATGTCTTGCATACCTCTGAATGAAATATCTGTGCCTTAGAGTTCATTCTTTTCGGAGGGAGGTATGTAAGGATCCTCCTCTTTAAACCATGTTTTCCCTGTATATTCTCTTTATTTTCATTTGTTTGGCTTTTATACTTTATGTATCTGAACAAAAAATCATCTATGCCTTTAAGATGGGCTTCACCTTGGGGCAGCACGGTGGCGCAGTGGGTTAGCCCTGCAGCCTCACGGCGCCAAGGTCCCAGGTTCGATCCCGGCTCTGGGTCACTGTCCGTGTGGAGTTTGCACATCCTCCCCGTGTTTGCGTGGGTTTCATCCCCACAGCCCAAAGATGTGCAGAGTAGGTGGATTGGCAACGCTAATTTGCCCATTAATTGGAAAAAATTAATTGGGTACTCTAAATTTTTTTTTTTTTTAAAGATGGACTTCACCTTTAATTTTAAAAAAAGGAATCCAGCCGGATGTGCTGACATGGGTGATGACTCACCTTGATGGACTTGGCTGTTGGTCAATCAGCTATTTACCAGGCTGTCAACCAGGCTCTCAGCTGGTCATCTATGCCAGGCATTGTCAAACTCGGGGGCACGACCCGCGGGTGGGTTGTGGGCGGGTGTCGGGAGGGTCGCGGAGCCGTCCGTTGCGGCACTCCCGATCGCGCAGATCTGCGTGCAACAGCCGCAGCAGCTGGCTGTTAAAAACGGCGGCTGCAAGTGGCCTTCAAAATGGCCGCGAACATGTTTAAAAAATGCGGCTGCACTGCGCATGCGTGCCAGATCGTGCCAGGCGCGTATGTGCAAAACTATGCGCATGCGTGCCCGATCATTGGCGAACATGCGGCCCCTTCTTTTTAAAATGGTCGCAGCTTTTTGTTTTACAAGTTTGTGGGGGTTTTATTCATTTGTTTTATTCATTTTATTTTTATTTTTTTCATTTATGTTATTCATTTTATTTAAATTTTTTTTACAAGTTCGGGGGGGGCGGGTTTTTGAAAACATTTTACCGGAACAAAATGCAGAACTTTGGACAGGTGGAGACTCCATACTTTCCGATACCGGAAGGCTTCACCTTCATCCAACAGGCTCCATTGGCGGAGCGTGTGCGAGGGCCAAAGGGACCCAAAACCATTTCCTCCATTTTTGTCAGCAGCAAACAAGGTAAGAGAAAAGGTGGGTTGCGAAAGTCGTCCGCCGTGGGCCATGAAGGTCGTCCGGTGTGGGCCGCGAAGGTCGGCCGGCGTGGGTCGTGAAGGTCAGCCGGCGTGGATCGTGAAGGTCGGCCGGCGTGGGTCGTGAAGGTGGCCGGCATAGGCTGCGAATGTCGGCCGGCGTGGGTCGTGAAGGTTGGCCGGCGTGGGTCGTGAAGGTCGGCCCGAAGGTTGGCTGGTTGGTAAAAATGGGTCCCCGGAAAAATGTTTGAAGAACACTGATCTATGCTGATCGATAATGACTGCTCTCGAATGCTCTTTTTCTCATTGAGACTGTTTTCAAATTAGATTTGGTTTGAACTCAGATCCAAAGTAAGATCTTTGGAGTTTTCTCTCTCCCTAAAAAAGCATAGAACTCTCTGAAACACCTTGGCTGGGGCTCACTCCAGGTAAACGGAGCAGCCAGCTTTTCCTCTCTATCCAGCTTGTGAGTGTTGCGGTTTGATCAAGAAGCTGGAGGGTCAAAGCCTTGATCTCTCTAATCTGATGGACTCTGTCTAAAGGTTCAAAGTAAAGACCTTTCTCTCTCTAGAGTCTGATTGAACTGAAGGAAGTTCAGTTGCAGGCAGGGCAAGTTGTTTAAAGCACCCTCTTTAAAATCTCGTGAGGGGAACTCTGTTTTTCCTCAGTAAAGTTAGGGAACATTCTGGTGGAGTTGGAAACATGTACGAATTACACCGGCCTGAGATGGCTCTCCTAAGTGAAGGCCCAGGTTAAAAAAAGCAGTGGTGACTCCCCAGACGGAATCACACTGTCTGGAGATTTGGACTGAATGTTCCAGGCAGAAGATCCTCATTAACCATCCGACCATAAGACATAGAAGAATTAGGCCACTCGGCCCATCGAGTCTGCTCCGCCATTCAATCTTGGCTGATATTTTCTCATCCCCATTCTCCTGCCTTCTCCCCTTAACCCCTGAACCCCTTCTTAATCAAGAACCTATCTATCTCTGTCGTAAAGAACCGGTGGTTCCCAATCACTCCACGTCCTGGGGGACAGTCAGCTGGAAAAACAACTTTATCATCTGAAGCAAGGGCACTCATCCTGCATTTTACATTAATCCTATTTTATTTTTCCCCTCCCTCTCCTGCCTGTGTTTGTCTTATGTGTGTTTAGGTAGAGGGTGGGACTGTAAAAAAGTGGGGCGGGAGAATAGTAGATTACCTGCCATTATTCGAGTATAATTGTTGCATGTCTTATCTCTTGTTACAAATAAACAGTTGTGTTTCACTTTCACATTTTGTGCCTGTAAATAAATGAAACAGTCAAGGGCCAAAGATCTCAGAAACCTGATACAAATTATTGGTTAAATCATTTGTGTTGCGGCTCCGGGGCCTGTGGGCTGGTATTGCCCGTGCATAACCCAGGGTCCCGTAACACTAATTTGAATGATTCAGGCTGTGTCTCTGGCAAATTTAAATGCTGAGCAATTGCTTGTATTATCTCTGTTATATTCCTTGCCTTTTCCTCCAAGATAGCTAGATATGTAGTGTTGACAAAGAAGATACAAATAATGAGATTGAATTAAAACTAATTTATTTGACACTACTAACTAAAATGAAGTTCGCACACTACTGAGTTATAGATAATAAACTAATGATACTGCATATGTAGTACAGTATTCAATACAAACTACACTATGACTTGACCTTGTGCTATATTTCTCTTTTCAACTTCCACTCTGCTCTCTTCATGTTCTCTTCAACTTATGGAATAAACGAATGACTAGGGTAAGAGTAGGGCCAGTCAAGGAACCTCTGCCTTATCGAGAAGCCCCTGCCTCATCGAGCAGCCTCTGCCTCATCGAGCAACCTCTGCCTCATCGAGCAGCCTCTACCTCAAGTAACCTCTGCCTCATCGAGCAACCTCTGCCTCATCGAGCAACCTCTGCCTCATCGAGCAGCCTCTGCCTCATCGAGCAACCTCTGCCTCATCGAGCAACCTCTGCCCCATCGAGCAGCCCCTGCCTCATCGAGGAGATGCTGCCTCATCGAGCAACCTCTGCCTCATCGAGCAACCTCTGCCTCATTGGGCAACCTCTGCCTCATTGAGCAGCCTCTGCCTCATTGAGCAGCCTCTGCCTCATTGAGCAGCCTCTGCCTTATCGAGTAACCTCTGCCTCATGGAGCAACCTCTGCCTCATCGAACAACCTCTGCCTCATCGAGCAGACTCTGCCTGATCGAGCAGCATCTGCCTCATCGAGGAGCCTCTACCTCATCGAGGAGCCTCTACCTCATCGAGCACCCTCTACCTCATCGAGCAGCCTCTGCCTCATCGAGCAACCTCTGCCTCATCGAGCACCCGCTACCTCATCGAGCACCCGCTACCTCATCGAGCAGCCTCTGCCTCATCGAGCAGCGTATCCCTCATCGAGCAACCTCTGCCTCATCGAGCAACCTCTGCCTCATCGAGCAACCTCTGCCTCATCGAGCAGCCCCTGCCTCATCGAGCAGCCCCTGCCTCATCGAGCAGCCTCTGCCTCATCGAGCAACCTCTGCCTCATCGAGCAACCTCTGCCGCATCGAGCAATCTCTGCCTCATCGAGCAGCCCCTGCCTCATCGAGCAGCCTCTGCCTCATCGAGCAACCTCTGCCTCATTGAGCACCCTCTACCTTATTGAGCACCCGCTACCTCATCGAGCAGCCTCTGCCTCATCGAGCAGCCTCTGCCTCATCGAGCAGCCTATCCCTCATCGAGCAGCGTATCCCTCATCGAGCAACCTCTGCCTCATCGTGCAACCTCTGCCTCATCGAGCAGCCCCTGCCTCATCGAGCAGCCCCTGCCTCATCGAGCAGCCCCTGCCTCATCGAGCAACCTCTGCCCCATCGAGCAACCTCTGCCTCATCGAGCAACCTCTGCCTCATCGAGCAGCCCCTGCCTCATCGAGCAGCCTCTGCCTCATCGAGCAACCTCTGCGTCATCGAGCAACCTCTGCCCCATCGAGCAGCCCCTGCCTCATCGAGCAGCCCCTGCCTCATCGAGCAACCTCTGCCTCATCGAGCAACCTCTGCCTCATCGGGCAACCTCTGCCTCATTGAGCAGCCTCTGCCTCATTGAGCAGCCTCTGCCTCATGGAGGAACCTCTGCCTCATCGAACAACCGCTACCTCATCGAGAAGCCTCTGCCTCATCGAACAGCCTCTGCCTGATCGAGCAGTCTCTGCCTCATCGAGGAGCCACTACCTCATCGAGGAGCCTCTACCTCATCGAGCACCCGCTACCTCACCGAGCAGCCTCTGCCTCATCGAGCAACCTCTGCCTCATTGAGCACCCTCTACCTCATCGAGCAGCCTCTGCCTCATCGAGCAACCTCTGCCTCATCGAGCAACCTCTGACTCATATGAGCAGCCTATCCCTCATCGAGCAGCGTATCCCTCATCGAGCAACCTCTGCCTCATCGAGCAACCTCTGACTCATCGAGCAACTTCTGCCTCATCGAGCAACCTCTGCTTCATCGAGCAGCCTCTGTCTCATCGAGCAGCCTCTGTCTCATCGAGCAACCTCTGCCTCATCGAGCAACCTCTGACTCATCGAGCAGCGTATCCCTCATCGAGCAACCTCTGCCTCATCGAGCAACCTCTGTCTCATCGAGCAACCTCTGCCTCATCGAGCAAACTCTGACTCATCGAGCAGCCTATCCCTCATCGAGCAGCATATCCCTCATCGAGCAACCTCTGCCTCATCGAGCAACCTCTGCCTCATCAAGCAACCTCTGCCTCATCGAGCAGCCTCTGTCTCATCGAGCAACCTCTGCTTCATCGAGCAGCCTCTGCCTCATCGAGCAGCCTCTGCCTCATCGAGCAGCCTATCCCTCATCGAGCAGCCTCTGACTCATCGAGCAGCCTATCCCTCATCGAGCAGCCTATCCCTCATCGAGCAGCCTCTGACTCATCGAGCAGCCTATCCCTCATCGAGCAGCCTATCCCTCATCGAGCAGCCTCTGACTCATCGAGCAACCACTGTCTCATCGAGCAGCCTCTGCCTCATCGAGCAGCCTATCCCTCATCGAGCAGCCTCTGACTCATCGAGCAGCCTATCCCTCATCGAGCAACCTCTGCTTCATCGAGCAACCTCTGACTCATCGAGCAGCCTATCCCTCATCGAGCAACCTCTGCTTCATCGAGCAACCTCTGCCTCATCGAGCAGCCTATCCCTCATCGAGCAGCCTCTGACTCATCGAGCAGCCTATCCCTCATCGAGCATCCTCTGCCTCATCAGCAACCTCTGCCTCATCGAGCAGCCTCTGCCTCATCGAGCAACCTCTGCCTCATCGAGCAGCCTCTGCCTCATCGAGCAGCCTATCCCTCATCGAGCAAACTCTGCCTCATCGAGCAGCCTTTGCCTCATCGAGCAACCTCTGCCTCATTGAGCAGCCTCTACCTCAAGTAACCTCTGCCTCATCGAGCAACCTCTGCCTCATCGAGCAGCCTCTACCTCAAGTACCCTCTGCCTCATCGTGCAACCTCTGCCTCATCGAGCAACCTCTGCCACATCGAGCAGCCCCTGCCTCATCGAGCAGCCTCTGCCTCATCGAGCAACCTCTGCCTCATCGAGCAACCTTTGCCCCATCGAGCAGCCCATGCCTCATCGAGCAGCCCCTGCCTCATCGAGGAGCCTCTACCTCATCGAGGAGCCTCTACCTCATTGAGGAGCCGCTACCTCATCGAGCACCCTCTACCTCATCGAGAAGCCTCTGCCTCATCGAGCAACCTCTGCCTCATCGAGCAACCTCTGCCTCATCGAGCAACCTCTGCCTCATCGAGCAGCCTATCCCTCATCGAGCAGCGTATACCTCATCGAGCAACCTATGCCTCATCGAGCAACCTCCGTCTCATCGAGCAACTTCTGCCTCATCGAGCAACCTCTGCCTCATCGAGCAGCCTCTGTCTCATCGAGAAGACTCTACCTCAAGTACCCTCTGCCTCATCGTGCAACCTCTGCCTCATCGAGCAACCTCTGCCACATCGAGCAGCCCCTGCCTCATCGAGCAGCCTCTGCCTCATCGAGCAACCTCTGCCTCATCGAGTAACCTCTGCCCCATCGAGCAGCCCCTGCCTCATCGAGCTGCCCCTGCCTCATCGAGCAGCCTCTGCCTGATCGAGCAGACTCTGCCTCAGCGAGGAGCCTCTACCTCATCGAGGAGCCGCTACCTCATCGAGCACCCTCTACCTCATCGAGAAGCCTCTCCCTCATCGAGCAACCTCTGCCTCATCGAGCAAACTCTGCCTCATCGAGCAACCTCTGTGTCATCGAGCAACCTCTGCCTCATCGAGCAACCTCTGACTCATCGAACAGCCTATCCCTCATCGAGCAGCGTATCCCTCATCGAGCAACCCCTGCCTCATCGAGCAACCTCTGTCTCATCGAGCAACCTCTGCCTCATCGAGCAACCTCTGCCTCATCGAGCAGCCTCTGTCTCATCGAGCAGCCTCTGTCTCATCGAGCAACCTCTGCTTTATCAAGCAGCCTCTGACACATCGAGCAACCTCTGCCTCATCGAGCAGCCTGTGCCTCATCGAGCAGCCTATCCCTCATCGAGCAGCCTCTGACTCATCGAGCAGCCTATCCCTCATCGAGCAGCCTATCCCTCATCGAGCAGCCTATCCCTCATCGAGCAGCCTCTGACTCATCGAGCAGCCTATCCCTCATCGAGCAGACTTTGCCAAATCGAGCAGCCTCTGACTCATCGAGCAGCCTATCCCTCATCGAGCAACCTCTGCTTCATCGTGGAACCTCTGCCTCATCGAGCAGCCTATCCCTCATCGAGCAGCCTCTGACTCATCGAGCAGCCTATCCCTCATCGAGCAACCTCTGCCTCATCGAGCAACCTCTGCCTCATCGAGCAGCCTCTGCCTCATCGAGCAACCTCTGCCTCATCGAGCAGCCTCTGCCTCATCGAGCAGCCAATCCCTCATCGAGCAAACTCGCCTCATCGAGCAGCATCTGCCTCATCGAGCACCCTCTGCCTCATTGAGCAGCCTCTACCTCAAGTAACTCTGCCTCATCGAGCAACCTCTGCTTCATCGAGCAGCCTCTGCCTCATCGAGCACCCTCTGCTTCATCGAGCAACCTCTGCCTCATCGAGCAGCCTATCCCTCATCGAGCAGCCTCTGACTCATCGAGCAGCCTATCCCTCATCGAGCAACCTCTGCCTCATCGAGCAACCTCTGCCTCATCGAGCAGCCTCTACCTCAAGTAACCTCTGCCTCATCGTGCAACCTCTGCCTCATCGAGCAACCTCTGCCACATCGAGCAGCCCCTGCCTCATCGAGCAGCCTCTGCCTCATCGAGCAACCCCTGCCTCATCGAGCAACCCCTGCCTCTTCGAGCAACCTCTGCCCCATCGAGCAGCCCCTGCCTCATCGAGCAGCCCCTGCCTCATCGAGCAACCTCTGCCTCATTGAGCAGCCTCTGCCTCATCGAAGAACCTCTGCCTCATCGAGCAGCCTCTGCCTCATCGAGCAGCCTCTGCCTCATCGAGCAACCTCTGCCTCATTGAGCAGCCTCTGCCTCATTGAGCAGCCTCTGCCTCATCGAGCAACCTCTGCCTCATTGAGCAGCCCCTGCCTCATCGAACAACCTCTGCCTCATTGAGCAGCCTCTGCCTGATCGAGCAGCCTCTGCCTCATCGAGGAGCCTCTACCTCATCGACGAGCCTCTACCTCATCGAGCACCCTCTACCTCATCGAGCAACCTCTGCCTCATTGAGCACCCGCTACCTCATCGAGCAGCCTCTATCTCATCGAGCAACCTCTGCCTCATCGAGCAGCCTCTGCCTCATCGAGCAACCTCTGCCTCATCGAGCAGCCTCTGTCTCATCGAGCAACCTCTGCCTCATCGAGCAGCCTCTGCCTCATCGAGCAACCTCTGCCTCATCGAGCAGCCACTGGCTCATCGAGCAGCCAATCCCTCATCGAGCAGCCGATCCCTCATCGAGCAGCCCCTGCCTCATCGAGCAGCCTCTGCCTCATCGAGCAGCCTCTGCCTCATCGAGCAGCCTCTGCCTCATCGAGCAGCCTATGACTCATCGAGCAGCCTATCCCTCATCGAGCAACCTCTGCTTCATCGAGCAGCCTATCCCTCATCGCGCAAACTCTGCCTCATGGAGCAGCCGCTGCCTCATCGAGCAACCTCTGCCTCATTGAGCACCCTCTACCTCATTGAGCACCCTCTACCTCATCGAGCAGCCTCTGCCTCATCGAGCAACCTCTGCCTCATCGAGCAACCTCAGCCTCATCGAGCAACCTCTGACTCATCGAGCAGCCTATCCCTCATCGAGCAGCGTCTCCCTCATCGAGCAACCTCTGCCTCATCGAGCAACCTCTGCCTCATCGAGCAGCCTCTGTCTCATCGAGCAGCCTCTGCCTCATCGAGCAACCTCTGCCTCATCGAGCAGCCTCTGACTCATCGAGCAGCCTCTCCCTCATCGAGCAGCCTCTCCCTCATCGAGCAACCTCTGCCTCATCAAGCAGCCTCTGCCTCATCGAGCAACCTCTGCCTCATCGAGCAGCCTATCCCTCATCGAGCAGCCCCTGCCTCATCGAGTAGCCCCTGCCTCATCGAGCAACCTCTGCCTCATCAAGCAGCCTCTGTCTCATCGAGCAACCTCGCCTCATCGAGCAGCCTCTGCCTCACCGAGCAACCTCTGCTTCATCGAGCAACCTCTGCCTCATCGAGCAGCCTCTGCCTCATCGAGCAGCCTATCCCTCATCGAGCAACCTCTGCTTCATCGAGCAACCTCTGCCTCATCGAACAACCTCTGCCTCATCGAGCAGCCTCTGCCTCATCGAGCAGCCTCTGTCTCATCGAGCAGCCTCTGCCTCATCGAGGAGCCTCTACCTCATCGAGGAGCCTCTACCTCATCGAGGAGCCTCTACCTCATCGAGGAGCCTCTACCTCATTGAGCACCCGCTACCTCATCGAGCACCCGCTACCTCATCGAGCAGCCTCTGCCTCATTGAGCAGCGTATCCCTCATCGAGCAACCTCTGCCTCATCGAGCAACCTCTGCCTCATCGAGCAGCCCCTGCCTCATCGAGCAGCCCCTGCCTCATCGAGCAGCCTCTGCTTCATCGAGCAACCTCTGCCTCATCGAGCAACCTCTGCCGCATCGAGCAATCTCTGCCTCATCGAGCAGCCCCTGCCTCATCGAGCAGCCTCTGCCTCATCGAGCAACCTCTGCCTCATCGAGCAACCTCTGCCCCATCGAGCAGCCCCTGCCTCATCGAGCAGCCCCTGCCTCATCGAGCAGCCGCTGCCTCATCGAGCAGCCCCTGCCTCATCGAGCAGCCCCTGCCTCATCGAGCAGCCCCTGCCTCATCGAGCAACCTCTGCCTCATCGAGCAACCTCTGCCTCATCGCGCAACCTCTGCCTCATCGAGCAGCCGCTGCCTCATCGAGCAACCGCTGCCTCATCGAGCAGCCTCTGCCTCATCGAGCAGCCTCTGCCTGATCGAGCAGCCTCTGCCTGATCGAGGAGCCTCTACCTCATCGAGGAGCCTCTACCTCATCGAGCACCCTCTATCTCATCGAGCAGCCTCTGTCTCATCGAGCAACCTCTGCCTCATCGAGCACCCTCTACCTCATCGAGCAACCTCTGCCTCATCGAGCAACCTCTGACTCATCGAGCAGCCTATCCCTAATCGAGCAGCGTATCCCTCATCGAGCAACCTCTGCCTCATCGAGCAACCTCTGTCTCATCGAGCAACCTCTGCCTCATCGAGCAGCCTCTGTCTCATTGAGCAGCGTATCCCTCATCGAGCAACCTCTGCCTCATCGAGCAACCTCTGCCTCATCGAGCAACCTCTGCCTCATCGAGCAGCCCCTGCCTCATCGAGCAGCCTCTGCCTCATCGAGCAACCTCTGCCTCATCGAGCAACCTCTGCCCCATCGAGCAGCCCCTGCCTCATCGAGGAGCCCCTGCCTCATCGAGCAACCTCTGCCTCATCGAGCAGCCTCTGCCTCATCGAGCAGCCTCTGTCTCATCGAGCAGCCTCTGCCTCATCGAGCAGCCTCTGCCTTATTGAGCAGCCTCTGCCTCATCGAGCAACCTCTGCCTCATCGAACAACCTCTGCCTCATCGAGCAGCCTCTGCCTCATCGAGCAGCCTCTGCCTCATGGAGCAACCTCTGCCTCATCGAACAACCGCTGCCTCATCGAGCAGCCTCTGTCTCATTGAGCAGCGTATCCCTCATCGAGCAACCTCTGCCTCATCGAGCAACCTCTGCCTCATCGAGCAACCTCTGCCTCATCGAGCAGCCCCTGCCTCATCGAGCAGCCTCTGCCTCATCGAGCAACCTCTGCCTCATCGAGCAACCTCTGCCCCATCGAGCAGCCCCTGCCTCATCGAGGAGCCCCTGCCTCATCGAGCAACCTCTGCCTCATCGAGCAGCCTCTGCCTCATTGAGCAGCCTCTGTCTCATCGAGCAGCCTCTGCCTCATCGAGCAGCCTCTGCCTTATTGAGCAGCCTCTGCCTCATCGAGCAACCTCTGCCTCATCGAACAACCTCTGCCTCATCGAGCAGCCTCTGCCTCATCGAGCAGCCTCTGCCTCATGGAGCAACCTCTGCCTCATCGAACAACCGCTGCCTCATCGAGAAGCCTCTGCCTCATCGAGCAGCCTCTGCCTGATCGAGCAGCCTCTGCCTCATCGAGCAGCCCCTGCCTCATCGAGCAACCTCTGCCTCATCGAGCAACCTCTGCCTCATCGGGCAACCTCTGCCTCATTGAGCAGCCTCTGCCTCATTGAGCAGCCTCTGCCTCATGGAGCAACCTCTGCCTCATCGAACAACCGCTGCCTCATCGAGAAGCCTCTGCCTCATCGAGCAGCCTCTGTCTCATCGAGCAGCCTCTGCCTCATCGAGCAACCTCTGCCTCATTGAGCACCCTCTACCTCATCGAGCAGCCTCTGCCTCATCGAGCAACCTCTGCCTCATCGAGCAACCTCTGACTCATCGAGCAGCCTATCCCTCATCGAGCAGCGTATCCCTCATCGAGCAACCTCTGCCTCATCGAGCAACCTCTGCCTCATCGAGCAACCTCTGCCTCATCGAGCAGCCCCTGCCTCACCGAGCAGCCTCTGCCTCATCGAGCAACCTCTGCCTCATTGAGCACCCTCTACCTCATCGAGCAGCCTCTGCCTCATCGAGCAACCTCTGCCTCATCGAGCAACCTCTGACTCATCGAGCAGCCTATCCCTCATCGAGCAGCGTATCCCTCATCGAGCAACCTCTGCCTCATCGAGCAACCTCTGCCTCATCGAGCAACCTCTGCCACATCGAGCAGCCCCTGCCTCATCGAGCAGCCTCTGCCTCATCGAGCAACCTCTGCCTCATCGAGCAACCTCTGCCCCATCGAGCAGCCCCTGCCTCATCGAGGAGCCCCTGCCTCATCGAGCAACCTCTGCCTCATCGAGCAGCCTCTGCCTCATTGAGCAGCCTCTGTCTCATCGAGCAGCCTCTGCCTCATCGAACGACCTCTGCCTCATCGAGCAGCCTCTGCCTCATCGAGCAGCCTTTGCCTGATCGAGCAGCCTCTGCCTGATCGAGCAGCCTCTGCCTCATCGAGGAGCCTCTACCTCATCGAGGAGCCTCGCCTTTACCTCATCGAGCACCCTCTACCTCATCGAGGAGCCTCTACCTCATCGAGCACCCTCTACCTCATCGAGCAGCCTCTGCCTCATCGAGCAACCTCTGCCTCATTGAGCACCCTCTACCTCATTGAGCACCCTCTACCTCATTGAGCACCCGCTACCTCATCGAGCAGCCTCTGCCTCATCGAGCAACTTCTGCCTCATCGAGCAACATCTGCCTCATCGAGCAACCTCTGACTCATCGAGCAGCCTATCCATCATCGAGCAGCTTTTCCCTCATCGAGCAACCTCTGCCTCATCGAGCAACCTCTGCCTCATGGAGCAGCCCCTGCCTCATCGAACAGCCTCTGCCTCATCGAGCAACCTCTGCCTCATCGAGCAGCCCCTGCCTCATCGAGCAGCCTCTGCCTCATAGAGCAACCTCTGCCTCATCGAGCAACCTCTGCCTCATCGTGCAACCTATGCCTCATCGAGCAGACTCTGCCTCATCGAACAACCTCTGCCTCATCGAACAACCTCTGCCTCATCGAGCAGCCTCTGCCTCATCGAGCAGCCTCTGCCTCATCGATCAGCCTCTGCCTCATCGAGGAGCCTCTGCCTCATCGAGGAGCCTCTAGCTCATCGAGCACCCTCTACCTCATCGAGCAGCCTCTGCCTCATCGAGCAACCTCTGCCTCATTGAGCACCCTCTACCTCATCGAGCAGTCTCTGCCTCATCGAGCAACCTCTGCCTCATCGAGCAACCTCTCACTCATCGAGCAGCCTATCCCTCATCGAGCAGCGTATCCCCTCATCGAGCAACCTCTGCCTCATCGAGCAACCTCTGTCTCATCGAGCAACTTGTGCCGCATCGAGCAACCTCTGCTTCATCGAGCAGCCTCTGTCTCATCGAGCAGCCTCTGTCTCATCGAGCAACCTCTGCCTCATCGAGCAGCCTGTCCCTCATCGAGCAGCGTATCCCTCAGCGAGCAACCTCTGCCTCATCGAGCAGCCTCTGTCTCATCGAGCAGCCTCTGTCTCATCGAGCAGCCTCTGTCTCATCGAGCAACCTCTGCTTCATCGAGCAACCTCTGCCTCATCGAGCAGCCTCTGCCTCATCGAGCAGCCTCTGACTCATCGAGCAGCCTCTGACTCATCGAGCAGCCTCTGACTCATCGAGCAGCCTATCCCTCATCGAGCAGCCTATCCCTCATCGAGCAGCCTATCCCTCATCGAGCAGCCTCTGACTCATCGAGCAGCCTATCCCTCATCGAGCAGCCTATCCCTCATCGAGCAGCCTATCCCTCATCGAGCAGGCTCTGACTCATCGAGCAGCCTATCCCTCATCGAGCAACATCTGCCTCATCGAGCAACCTCTGCCTCATCGAGCAACCTCTGCCTCATCGAGCAGCCTCTGCCTCATCGAGCAATCTCTGACTCATCGAGCAGCCTCTGCCTCATCGAGCAGCCTATCCCTCATCGAGCAAACTCTGCCTCATCGAGCAGCCTCTGCCTCATCGAGGAGCCTCGCCTCTACCTCATCGAGCACCCTCTACCTCATCGAGGAGCCTCTACCTCATCGAGCACCCTCTACCTCATCGAGCAGCCTCTGCCTCATCGAGCAACCTCTGCCTCATTGAGCACCCTCTACCTCATTGAGCACCCGCTACCTCATCGAGCAGCCTCTGCCTCATCGAGCAACTTCTGCCTCATCGAGCAACATCTGCCTCATCGAGCAACCTCTGACTCATCGAGCAGCCTATCCCTCATCGAGCAGCGTATCCCTCATCGAGCAACCTCTGCCTCATCGAGCAACCTCTGCCCCATCGAGCAACCTCTGCCTCATCGAGCAACCTCTGCCTCATCGAGCAGCCCCTGCCTCATCGAGCAGCCTCTGCCTCATCGAGCAACCTCTGCGTCATCGAGCAACCTCTGCCCCATCGAGCAGCCCCTGCCTCATCGATCAGCCCCTACCTCATCGAGCAGCCCCTGCCTCATCGAGCAGCCTCTGCCTCATCGAGCAACCTCTGCCTCATCGAGCAACCTCTGCCCCATCGAGCAACCTCTGCCTCATCGAGCAACCTCTGCCTCATCGAGCAGCCCCTGCCTCATCGAGCAGCCTCTGCCTCATCGAGCAACCTCTGCGTCATCGAGCAGCCCCTGCCTCATCGAGCAGCCTCTGCCTCATCGAGCAACCTCTGCCTCATCGAGCAACCTCTGCCTCATCGGGCAACCTCTGCCTCATTGAGCAGCCTCTGCCTCATTGAGCAGCCTCTGCCTCATGGAGCAACCTCTGCCTCATCGAACAACCGCTGCCTCATCGAGAAGCCTCTGCCTCATCGAGCATCCTCTGCCTGATCGAGCAGCCTCTGCCTCATCGAGGAGCCTCTACCTCATCGAGGAGCCTCTACCTCATCGAGCACCCGCTACCTCACCGAGCAGCCTCTGTCTCATCGAGCAACCTCTGCCTCATTGAGCACCCTCTACCTCATCGAGCAGCCTCTGCCTCATCGAGCAACCTCTGCCTCATCGAGCAACCTCTGACTCATATGAGCAGCCTATCCCTCATCGAGCAGCGTATCCCTCATCGAACAACCTCTGCCTCATCGAGCAACCTCTGTCTCATCGAGCAACCTCTGCTTCATCGAGCAGCCTATCCCTCATCGAGCAGCGTATCCCTCATCGAGCAACCTCTGCCTCATCTAGCAACCTCTGTCTCATCGAGCAACCTCTGCCTCATCGAGCAACCTCTGACTCATCGAGCAGCCTATCCCTCATCGAGCAGCGTATCCCTCATCGAGCAACCTCTGCCTCATCGAGCAACCTCTGCGTCATCGAGCAACCTCTGCCTCATCGAGCAGCCTCTGTCTCATCGAGCAGCCTCTGTCTCATCGAGCAACCTCTGCTTCATCGAGCAACCTCTGCCTCATCGAGCAGCCTCTGCCTCATCGAGCAGCCTATCCCTCATCGAGCAGCCTCTGACTCATCGAGCAGCCTATCCCTCATCGAGCAGCCTATCCCTCATCGAGCAGCCTCTGACTCATCGAGCAGCCTATCCCTCATCGAGCAGCCTATCCCTCATCGAGCAGCCTATCCCTCATCGAGCAGCCTCTGACTCATCGAGCAACCTCTGTCTCATCGAGCAGCCTCTGCCTCATCGAGCAGCCTATCCCTCATCGAGCAGCCTCTGACTCATCGAGCAGCCTATCCCTCATCGAGCAGCCTATCCCTCGTCGAGCAGCCTCTGCCAAATCGAGCAGCCTCTGACTCATCGAGCAGCCTATCCCTCATCGAGCAACCTCTGCTTCATCGAGCAACCTCTGCCTCATCGAGCAGCCTATCCCTCATCGAGCAGCCTCTGACTCATCGAGCAGCCTATCCCTCATCGAGCATCCTCTGCCTCATCAGCAACCTCTGCCTCATTGAGCAACCTCTGCCTCATCGAGCAGCCTCTGCCTCATCGAGCAACCTCTGCCTCATCGAGCAGCCTCTGCCTCATCGAGCAACCTCTGCCTCATCGAGCAGCCTCTGCCTCATCGAGCAGCCTATCCCTCATCGAGCAAACTCTGCCTCATCGAGCAGCCTCTGCCTCATCGAGGAGCCTCGCCTCTACCTCATCGAGCACCCTCTACCTCATCGAGGAGCTTCTACCTCATCGAGCACCCTCTACCTCATCGAGCAGTCTCTGCCTCATCGAGCAACCTCTGCCTCATCGAGCAACCTCTGCCTCATCGAGCAGCCTCTGTGTCATCGAGCAGCCTCTGTCTCATCGAGCAGCCTCTGTCTCATCGAGCAGCCTCTGCCTCATCGAGCAGCCTATCCCTCATCGAGCAGCCTCTGACTCATCGAGCAGCCTATCCCTCATCGAGCAGCCTATCCCTCGTCGAGCAGCCTCTGCCAAATCGAGCAGCCTCTCACTCATCGAGCAGCCTAACCCTCATCGAGCAACCTCTGCTTCATCGAGCAACCTCTGCCTCATCGAGCAGCCTATCCCTCATCGAGCAGCCTCTGACTCATCGAGCAGCCTATCCCTCATCGAGCATCCTCTGCCTCATCAGCAACCTCTGCCTCATTGAGCAACCTCTGCCTCATCGAGCAGCCTCTGCCTCATCGAGCAACCTATCCCTCATCGAGCAAACTCTGCCTCATCGAGCAGCCTCTGCCTCATCGAGGAGCCTCGCCTCTACCTCATCGAGCACCCTCTACCTCATCGAGCAGCCTCTGTGTCATCGAGCAGCCTCTGTCTCATCGAGCAGCCTCTGTCTCATCGAGCAACCTCTGCTTCATCGAGCAACCTCTGCCTCATCGAGCAGCCTCTGCCTCATCGAGCAGCCTCTGACTCATCGAGCAGCCTCTGACTCATCGAGCAGCCTCTGACTCATCGAGCAGCCTATCCCTCATCGAGCAGCCTATCCCTCATCGAGCAGCCTATCCCTCATCGAGCAACCTCTGACTCATCGAGCAGCCTATCCCTCATCGAGCAGCCTATCCCTCATCGAGCAGCCTATCCCTCATCGAGCAGGCTCTGACTCATCGAGCAGCCTATCCCTCATCGAGCAACATCTGCCTCATCGAGCAACCTCTGCCTCATCGAGCAACCTCTGCCTCATCGAGCAACCTCTGCCTCATCGAGCAGCCTCTGCCTCATCGAGCAATCTCTGCCTCATCGAGCAGCCTCTGCCTCATCGAGCAGCCTATCCCTCATCGAGCAAACTCTGCCTCATCGAGCAGCCTCTGCCTCATCGAGGAGCCTCGCCTCTACCTCATCGAGCACCCTCTACCTCATCGAGGAGCCTCTACCTCATCGAGCACCCTCTACCTCATCGAGCACCCTTTACCTCATTGAGCACCCGCTACCTCATCGAGCAGCCTCTGCCTCATCGAGCAACTTCTGCCTCATCGAGCAACATCTGCCTCATCGAGCAACCTCTGACTCATCGAGCAGCCTATCCCTCATCGAGCAGCGTATCCCTCATCGAGCAACCTCTGCCTCATCGAGCAACCTCTGCCTCATCGAGCAACCTCTGCCCCATCGAGCAACCTCTGCCTCATCGAGCAACCTCTGCCTCATCGAGCAGCCCCTGCCTCATCGAGCAGCCTCTGCCTCATCGAGCAACCTCTGCCTCATCGAGCAACCTCTGCCCCATCGAGCAACCTCTGCCTCATCGAGCAACCTCTGCCTCATCGAGCAGCCCCTGCCTCATCGAGCAGCCTCTGCCTCATCGAGCAACCTCTGCGTCATCGAGCAACCTCTGCCCCATCGAGCAGCCCCTGCCTCATCGAGCAGCCCCTGCCTCATCGAGCAACCTCTGCCTCATCGAGCAACCTCTGCCTCATCGGGCAACCTCTGCCTCATTGAGCAGCCTCTGCCTCATTGAGCAGCCTCTGCCTCATGGAGCAACCTCTGCCTCATCGAACAACCGCTGCCTCATCGAGAAGCCTCTGCCTCATCGAGCATCCTCTGCCTGATCGAGCATCCTCTGCCTGATCGAGCAGCCTCTGCCTCATCGAGCAGACTCTGTCTCATCGAGCAGCCTCTGTCTCATCGAGCAACCTCTGCCTCATCGAGCAACCTCTGACTCATCGAGCAGCCTATCCCTCATCGAGCAGCGTATCCCTCATCGAGCAACCTCTGCCTCATCGAGCAACCTCTGTCTCATCGAGCAACTTCTGCCTCATCGAGCAACCTCTGCTTCATCGAGCAGACTCTGTCTCATCGAGCAGCCTCTGTCTCATCGAGCAACCTCTGCCTCATCGAGCAACCTCTGACTCATCGAGCAGCCTATCCCTCATCGAGCAGCGTATCCCTCATCGAGCAACCTCTGCCTCATCTAGCAACCTCTGTCTCATCGAGCAACCTCTGCCTCATCGAGCAACCTCTGACTCATCGAGCAGCCTATCCCTCATCGAGCAGCGTATCCCTCATCGAGCAACCTCTGCCTCATCGAGCAACCTCTGCCTCATCGAGCAACCTCTGCCTCATCGAGCAGCCTCTGTCTCATCGAGCAGCCTCTGTCTCATCGAGCAACCTCTGCTTCATCGAGCAACCTCTGCCTCATCGAGCAGCCTCTGCCTCATCGAGCAGCCTATCCCTCATCGAGCAGCCTCTGACTCATCGAGCAGCCTATCCCTCATCGAGCAGCCTATCCCTCATCGAGCAGCCTCTGACTCATCGAGCAGCCTATCCCTCATCGAGCAGCCTATCCCTCATCGAGCAGCCTATCCCTCATCGAGCAGCCTCTGACTCATCGAGCAACCTCAGTCTCATCGAGCAGCCTCTGCCTCATCGAGCAGCCTATCCCTCATCGAGCAGCCTCTGACTCATCGAGCAGCCTATCCCTCATCGAGCAGCCTATCCCTCGTCGAGCAGCCTCTGCCAAATCGAGCAGCCTCTGACTCATCGAGCAGCCTATCCCTCATCGAGCAACCTCTGCTTTATCGAGCAACCTATGCCTCATCGAGCAGCCTATCCCTCATCGAGCAGCCTCTGACTCATCGAGCAGCCTATCCCTCATCGAGCATCCTCTGCCTCATCAGCAACCTCTGCCTCATTGAGCAACCTCTGCCTCATCGAGCAGCCTCTGCCTCATCGAGCAACCTCTGCCTCATCGAGCAGCCTCTGCCTCATCGAGCAGCCTATCCCTCATCGAGCAAACTCTGCCTCATCGAGCAGCCTCTGCCTCATCGAGGAGCCTCGCTTCTACCTCATCGAGCACCCTCTACCTCATCGAGGAGCTTCTACCTCATCGAGCACCCTCTACCTCATCGAGCAGCCTCTGCCTCATCGAGCAACCTCTGCCTCATTGAGCACCCTCTACCTCATTGAGCACCCGCTACCTCATCGAGCAGCCTCTGCCTCATCGAGCAACTTCTGCCTCATCGAGCAACATCTGCCTCATTGAGCAACCTCTGACTCATCGAGCAGCCTATCCCTCATCGAGCAGCGTATCCCTCATCGAGCAACCTCTGCCTCATCGAGCAACCTCTGCCTCATCGATCAGCCCCTGCCTCATCGAGCAGCCCCTGCCTCATCGAGCAGCCTCTGCCTCATCGAGCAACCTCTGCCTCATCGAGCAACCTCTGCCCCATCGAGCAACCTCTGCCTCATCGAGCAACCTCTGCCTCATCGAGCAGCCCCTGCCTCATCGAGCAGCCTCTGCCTCATCGAGCAACCTCTGCGTCATCGAGCAACCTCTGCCCCATCGAGCAGCCCCTGCCTCATCGAGCAGCCCCTGCCTCATCGAGCAGCCCCTGCCTCATCGAGCAACCTCTGCCTCATCGAACAACCGCTGCCTCATCGAGAAGCCTCTGCCTCATCGAGCAGCCTCTGCCTGATCGAGCAGCCTCTGCCTCATCGACGAGCCTCTACCTCATCGAGGAGCCTCTACCTCATCGAGCACCCGCTACCTCACCGAGCAGCCTCTGCCTCATCGAGCAACCTCTGCCTCATTGAGCACCCTCTACCTCATCGAGCAGCCTCTGCCTCATCGAGCAACCTCTGCCTGATCGAGCAACCTCTGACTCATATGAGCAGCCTATCCCTCATCGAGCAGCGTATCCCTCATCGAGCAACCTCTGCCTCATCGAGCAACCTCTGTCTCATCGAGCAACTTCTGCCTCATCGAGCAACCTCTGCTTCATCGAGCAGCCTCTGTCTCATCGAGCAGCCTCTGTCTCATCGAGCAACCTCTGCCTCATCGAGCAACCTCTGACTCATCGAGCATCCTATCCCTCATCGAGCAGCGTATCCCTCATCGAGCAACCTCTGCCTCATCGAGCAACCTCTGTCTCATCGAGCAACCTCTGCCTCATCGAGCAACCTCTGACTCATCGAGCAGCCTATCCCTCATCGAGCAGCGTATCCCTCATCGAGCAACCTCTGCCTCATCGTACAACCTCTGCCTCATCGAGCAGCCTCTGTCTCATCGAGCAGCCTCTGTCTCATCGAGCAACCTCTGCTTCATCGAGCAACCTCTGCCTCATCGAGCAGCCTCTGCCTCATCGAGCAGCCTATCCCTCATCGAGCAGCCTCTGACTCATCGAGCAGCCTATCCCTCATCGAGCAGCCTATCCCTCATCGAGCAGCCTATCCCTCATCGAGCAGCCTATCCCTCATCGAGCAGCCTCTGACTCATCGAGCAACCTCTGTCTCATCGAGCAGCCTCTGCCTCATCGAGCAGCCTATCCCTCATCGAGCAGCCTCTGACTCATCGAGCAGCCTATCCCTCGTCGAGCAGCCTATCCCTCGTCGAGCAGCCTATCCCTCGTCGAGCAGCCTCTGCCAAATCGAGCAGCCTCTGACTCATCGAGCAGCCTATCCCTCATCGAGCAACCTCTGCTTCATCGAGCAACCTCTGCCTCATCGAGCAGCCTATCCCTCATCGAGCAGCCTCTGACTCATCGAGCAGCCTATCCCTCATCGAGCAGCCTCTGACTCATCGAGCAGCCTAGCCCTCATCGAGCAGCCTATCCCTCATCGAGCACCCTCTACCTCATCGAGCAACCTCTGCCTCATCAGCAACCTCTGCCTCATCGAGCAGCCTCTGCCTCATCGAGCAACCTCTGCCTCATCGAGCAGCCTCTGCCTCATCGAGCACCCTCTACCTCATCGAGCAGCCTCTGCCTCATCGAGCAACCTCTGCCTCATTGAGCACCCTCTACCTCATTGAGCACCCGCTACCTCATCGAGCAGCCTCTGCCTCATCGAGCAACTTCTGCCTCATCGAGCAACATCTGCCTCATCGAGCAGCCTATCCCTCATCGAGCAGCGTATCCCTCATCGAGCAACCTCTGCCTCATCGAGCAACCTCTGCCCCATCGAGCAACCTCTGCCTCATCGAGCAACCTCTGCCTCATCCAGCAGCCCCTGCCTCATCGAGCAGCCTCTGCCTCATCGAGCAACCTCTGCGTCATCGAGCAACCTCTGCCCCATCGAGCAGCCCCTGCCTCATCGATCAGCCCCTAACTCATCGAGCAGCCCCTGCCTCATCGAGCAGCCTCTGCCTCATCGAGCAACCTCTGACTCATCGAGCAGCCTATCCCTCATCGAGCAGCCTCTGACTCATCGAGCAGCCTAGCCCTCATCGAGCAGCCTATCCCTCATCGAGCACCCTCTACCTCATCGAGCAACCTCTGCCTCATCAGCAACCTCTGCCTCATCGAGCAGCCTCTGCCTCATCGAGCAACCTCTGCCTCATCGAGCAGCCTCTGCCTCATCGAGCACCCTCTACCTCATCGAGCAGCCTCTGCCTCATCGAGCAACCTCTGCCTCATTGAGCACCCTCTACCTCATTGAGCACCCGCTACCTCATCGAGCAGCCTCTGCCTCATCGAGCAACTTCTGCCTCATCGAGCAACATCTGCCTCATCGAGCAGCCTATCCCTCATCGAGCAGCGTATCCCTCATCGAGCAACCTCTGCCTCATCGAGCAACCTCTGCCCCATCGAGCAACCTCTGCCTCATCGAGCAACCTCTGCCTCATCCAGCAGCCCCTGCCTCATCGAGCAGCCTCTGCCTCATCGAGCAACCTCTGCGTCATCGAGCAACCTCTGCCCCATCGAGCAGCCCCTGCCTCATCGATCAGCCCCTAACTCATCGAGCAGCCCCTGCCTCATCGAGCAGCCTCTGCCTCATCGAGCAACCTCTGCCTCATCGAGCAACCTCTGCCCCATCGAGCAACCTCTGCCTCATCGAGCAACCTCTGCCTCATCGAGCAGCCCCTGCCTCATCGAGCAGCCTCTGCC
Source organism: Scyliorhinus torazame (assembly GCF_047496885.1). NCBI lineage: Eukaryota > Metazoa > Chordata > Chondrichthyes > Carcharhiniformes > Scyliorhinidae > Scyliorhinus > Scyliorhinus torazame. The sequence continues at coordinate 54,287 of NW_027308380.1, read as the reverse complement.
TCATCGAGCAACCTCTGCGTCATCGAGCAACCTCTGCCTCATCGAGCAGCCCCTGCCTCATCGAGCAGCCCCTGCCTCATCGAGCAACCTCTGCCTCATCGAGCAACCTCTGCCTCATCGGGCAACCTCTGCCTCATTGAGCAGCCTCTGCCTCATTGAGCAGCCTCTGCCTCATGGAGCAACCTCTGCCTCATCGAACAACCGCTGCCTCATCGAGAAGCCTCTGCCTCATCGAGCATCCTCTGCCTGATCGAGCAGCCTCTGCCTCATCGAGGAGCCTCTACCTCATCGAGGAGCCTCTACCTCATCGAGCACCCGCTACCTCACCGAGCAGCCTCTGCCTCATCGAGCAACCTCTGCCTCATTGAGCACCCTCTACCTCATCGAGCAGCCTCTGCCTCATCGAGCAACCTCTGCCTCATCGAGCAACCTCTGACTCATATGAGCAGCCTATCCCTCATCGAGCAGCGTATCCCTCATCGAGCAACCTCTGCCTCATCGAGCAACCTCTGTCTCATCGAGCAACTTCTGCCTCATCGAGCAACCTCTGCTTCATCGAGCAGACTCTGTCTCATCGAGCAGCCTCTGTCTCATCGAGCAACCTCTGACTCATCGAGCAGCCTATCCCTCATCGAGCAGCGTATCCCTCATCGAGCAACCTCTGCCTCATCTAGCAACCTCTGTCTCATCGAGCAACCTCTGCCTCATCGAGCAACCTCTGACTCATCGAGCAGCCTATCCCTCATCGAGCAGCGTATCCCTCATCGAGCAACCTCTGCCTCATCGAGCAACCTCTGCATCATCGAGCAACCTCTGCCTCATCGAGCAGCCTCTGTCTCATCGAGCAGCCTCTGTCTCATCGAGCAACCTCTGCTTCATCGAGCAACCTCTGCCTCATCGAGCAGCCTCTGCCTCATCGAGCAGCCTATCCCTCATCGAGCAGCCTCTGACTCATCGAGCAGCCTATCCCTCATCGAGCAGCCTATCCCTCATCGAGCAGCCTCTGACTCATCGAGCAGCCTATCCCTCATCGAGCAGCCTATTCCTCATCGAGCAGCCTATCCCTCATCGAGCAGCCTCTGACTCATCGAGCAACCTCTGTCTCATCGAGCTGCCTCTGCCTCATCGAGCAGCCTATCCCTCATCGAGCAGCCTCTGACTCATCGAGCAGCCTATCCCTCATCGAGCAGCCTATCCCTCGTCGAGCAGCCTCTGCCAAATCGAGCAGCCTCTGACTCATCGAGCAGCCTATCCCTCATCGAGCAACCTCTGCTTCATCGAGCAACCTCTGCCTCATCGAACAACCTCTGCCTCATCGAGCAACCTCTGACTCATCGAGCAGCCTATCCCTCATCGAGCAGCCTATCCCTCGTCGAGCAGCCTCTGCCAAATCGAGCAGCCTCTGACTCATCGAGCAGCCTATCCCTCATCGAGCAGCCTATCCCTCATCGAGCAACCTCTGCTTCATCGAGCAACCTCTGTCTCATCGAGCAACCTCTGCCTCATCGAGCAACCTCTGACTCATCGAGCAGCCTATCCCTCATCGAGCAGCGTATCCCTCATCGAGCAACCTCTGCCTCATCTAGCAACCTCTCTCTCATCGAGCAACCTCTGCCTCATCGAGCAACCTCTGACTCATCGAGCAGCCTATCCCTCATCGAGCAGCGTATCCCTCATCGAGCAACCTCTGCCTCATCGAGCAACCTCTGCCTCATCGAGGAACCTCTGCCTCATCGAGCAGCCTCTGTCTCATCGAGCAGCCTCTGTCTCATCGAGCAACCTCTGCTTCATCGAGCAACCTCTGCCTCATCGAGCAGCCTCTGCCTCATCGAGCAGCCTATCCCTCATCGAGCAGCCTCTGACTCATCGAGCAGCCTATCCCTCATCGAGCAGCCTATCCCTCGTCGAGCAGCCTCTGACTCATCGAGCAGCCTATCCCTCATCGAGCAGCCTATCCCTCATCGAGCAGCCTATCCCTCATCGAGCAGCCTCTGACTCATCGAGCAACCTCTGTCTCATCGAGCAGCCTCTGCCTCATCGAGCAGCCTATCCCTCATCGAGCAGCCTCTGACTCATCGAGCAGCCTATCCCTCATCGAGCAGCCTATCCCTCGTCGAGCAGCCTCTGCCAAATCGAGCAGCCTCTGACTCATCGAGCAGCCTATCCCTCATCGAGCAACCTCTGCTTCATCGAGCAACCTCTGCCTCATCGAGCAACCTCTGCCTCATCGAGCAACCTCTGACTCATCGAGCAGCCTATCCCTCATCGAGCAGCCTATCCCTCGTCGAGCAGCCTCTGCCAAATCGAGCAGCCTCTGACTCATCGAGCAGCCTATCCCTCATCGAGCAACCTCTGCTTCATCGAGCAACCTCTGTCTCATCGAGCAACCTCTGCCTCATCGAGCAACCTCTGACTCATCGAGCAGCCTATCCCTCATCGAGCAGCGTATCCCTCATCGAGCAACCTCTGCCTCATCTAGCAACGTCTGTCTCATCGAGCAACCTCTGCCTCATCGAGCAGCCCCTGCCTCATCGAGCAGCCTCTGCCTCATCGAGCAACCTCTGCCTCATCGAGCAACCTCTGCCCCATCGAGCAACCTCTGCCTCATCGAGCAACCTCTGCCTCATCGAGCAGCCCCTGCCTCATCGAGCAGCCTCTGCCTCATCGAGCAACCTCTGCGTCATCGAGCAACCTCTGCCCCATCGAGCAGCCCCTGCCTCATCGAGCAGCCCCTGCCTCATCGAGCAACCTCTGCCTCATCGAGCAACCTCTGCCTCATCGGGCAACCTCTGCCTCATTGAGCAGCCTCTGCCTCATTGAGCAGCCTCTGCCTCATGGAGCAACCTCTGCCTCATCGAACAACCGCTGCCTCATCGAGAAGCCTCTGCCTCATCGAGCAGCCTCTGCCTGATCGAGCAGCCTCTGCCTCATCGAGGAGCCTCTACCTCATCGAGGAGCCTCTACCTCATCGAGCACCCGCTACCTCACCGAGCAGCCTCTGCCTCATCGAGCAACCTCTGCCTCATTGAGCACCCTCTACCTCATCGAGCAGCCTCTGCCTCATCGAGCAACCTCTGCCTCATCGAGCAACCTCTGACTCATATGAGCAGCCTATCCCTCATCGAGCAGCGTATCCCTCATCGAGCAACCTCTGCCTCATCGAGCAACCTCTGTCTCATCGAGCAACTTCTGCCGCATCGAGCAACCTCTGCTTCATCGAGCAGCCTCTGTCTCATCGAGCAGCCTCTGTCTCATCGAGCAACCTCTGCCTCATCGAGCAACCTCTGCCTCATCGAGCAGCCCCTGCCTCATCGAGCAGCCCCTGCCTCATCGAGCAACCTCTGCCTCATCGAGCAACCTCTGCCTCATCGGGCAACCTCTGCCTCATTGAGCAGCCTCTGCCTCATTGAGCAGCCTCTGCCTCATGGAGCAACCTCTGCCTCATCGAACAACCGCTGCCTCATCGAGAAGCCTCTGCCTCATCGAGCATCCTCTGCCTGATCGAGCAGCCTCTGCCTCATCGAGGAGCCTCTACCTCATCGAGGAACCTCTACCTCATCGAGCACCCGCTACCTCACCGAGCAGCCTCTGCCTCATCGAGCAACCTCTGCCTCATTGAGCACCCTCTACCTCATCGAGCAGCCTCTGCCTCATCGAGCAACCTCTGCCTCATCGAGCAACCTCTGACTCATATGAGCAGCCTATCCCTCATCGAGCAGCGTATCCCTCATCGAGCAACCTCTGCCTCATCGAGCAACCTCTGTCTCATCGAGCAACTTCTGCCTCATCGAGCAACCTCTGCTTCATCGAGCAGACTCTGTCTCATCGAGCAGCCTCTGTCTCATCGAGCAACCTCTGCCTCATCGAGCAACCTCTGACTCATCGAGCGGCCTATCCCTCATCGAGCAGCGTATCCCTCATCGAGCAACCTCTGCCTCATCTAGCAACCTCTGTCTCATCGAGCAACCTCTGCCTCATCGAGCAACCTCTGACTCATCGAGCAGCCTATCCCTCATCGAGCAGCGTATCCCTCATCGAGCAACCTCTGCCTCATCGAGCAACCTCTGCATCATCGAGCAACCTCTGCCTCATCGAGCAGCCTCTGTCTCATCGAGCAGCCTCTGTCTCATCGAGGAACCTCTGCTTCATCGAGCAACCTCTGCCTCATCGAGCAGCCTCTGCCTCATCGAGCAGCCTATCCCTCATCGAGCAGCCTCTGACTCATCGAGCAGCCTATCCCTCATCGAGCAGCCTATCCCTCATCGAGCAGCCTCTGACTCATCGAGCAGCCTATCTCTCATCGAGCAGCCTATTCCTCATCGAGCAGCCTATCCCTCATCGAGCAGCCTCTGACTCATCGAGCAACCTCTGTCTCATCGAGCAGCCTCTGCCTCATCGAGCAGCCTATCCCTCATCGAGCAGCCTCTGACTCATCGAGCAGCCTATCCCTCATCGAGCAGCCTATCCCTCGTCGAGCAGCCTCTGCCAAATTGAGCAGCCTCTGACTCATCGAGCAGCCTCTGCCTCATCGAGCAGCCTATCCCTCATCGAGCAGCCTCTGACTCATCGAGCAGCCTATCCCTCATCGAGCAGCCTATCCCTCATCGAGCAACCTCTGCTTCATCGAGCAACCTCTGCCTCATCGAGCAACCTCTGCTTCATCGAGCAACCTCTGTCTCATCGAGCAACCTCTGCCTCATCGAGCAACCTCTGACTCATCGAGCAGCCTATCCCTCTTCGAGCAGCGTATCCCTCATCGAGCAACCTCTGCCTCATCTAGCAACCTCTCTCTCATCGAGCAACCTCTGCCTCATCGAGCAACCTCTGACTCATCGAGCAGCCTATCCCTCATCGAGCAGCGTATCCCTCATCGAGCAACCTCTGCCTCATCGAGCAACCTCTGCCTCATCGAGCAACCTCTGCCTCATCGAGCAGCCTCTGTCTCATCGAGCAGCCTCTGTCTCATCGAGCAACCTCTGCTTCATCGAGCAACCTCTGCCTCATCGAGCAGCCTCTGCCTCATCGAGCAGCCTATCCCTCATCGAGCAGCCTCTGACTCATCGAGCAGCCTATCCCTCATCGAGCAGCCTATCCCTCATCGAGCAGCCTCTGACTCATCGAGCAGCCTATCCCTCATCGAGCAGCCTATCCCTCATCGAGCAGCCTATCCCTCATCGAGCAGCCTCTGACTCATCGAGCAACCTCTGTCTCATCGAGCAGCCTCTGCCTCATCGAGCAGCCTATCCCTCATCGAGCAGCCTCTGACTCATCGAGCAGCCTATCCCTCATCGAGCAGCCTATCCCTCGTCGAGCAGCCTCTGCCAAATCGAGCAGCCTCTGACTCATCGAGCAGCCTATCCCTCATCGAGCAACCTCTGCTTCATCGAGCAACCTCTGCCTCATCGAGCAACCTCTGCCTCATCGAGCAACCTCTGACTCATCGAGCAGCCTATCCCTCATCGAGCAGCCTATCCCTCGTCGAGCAGCCTCTGCCAAATCGAGCAGCCTCTGACTCATCGAGCAGCCTATCCCTCATCGAGCAACCTCTGCTTCATCGAGCAACCTCTGTCTCATCGAGCAACCTCTGCCTCATCGAGCAACCTCTGACTCATCGAGCAGCCTATCCCTCATCGAGCAGCGTATCCCTCATCGAGCAACCTCTGCCTCATCTAGCAACGTCTGTCTCATCGAGCAACCTCTGCCTCATCGAGCAGCCCCTGCCTCATCGAGCAGCCTCTGCCTCATCGAGCAACCTCTGCCTCATCGAGCAACCTCTGCCCCATCGAGCAACCTCTGCCTCATCGAGCAACCTCTGCCTCATCGAGCAACCTCTGCCTCATCGAGCAGCCCCTGCCTCATCGAGCAGCCTCTGCCTCATCGAGCAACCTCTGCGTCATCGAGCAACCTCTGCCCCATCGAGCAGCCCCTGCCTCATCGAGCAGCCCCTGCCTCATCGAGCAACCTCTGCCTCATCGAGCAACCTCTGCCTCATCGGGCAACCTCTGCCTCATTGAGCAGCCTCTGCCTCATTGAGCAGCCTCTGCCTCATGGAGCAACCTCTGCCTCATCGAACAACCGCTGCCTCATCGAGAAGCCTCTGCCTCATCGAGCAGCCTCTGCCTGATCGAGCAGCCTCTGCCTCATCGAGGAGCCTCTACCTCAACGAGGAGCCTCTACCTCATCGAGCACCCGCTACCTCACCGAGCAGCCTCTGCCTCATCGAGCAACCTCTGCCTCATTGAGCACCCTCTACCTCATCGAGCAGCCTCTGCCTCATCGAGCAACCTCTGCCTCATCGAGCAACCTCTGACTCATATGAGCAGCCTATCCCTCATCGAGCAGCGTATCCCTCATCGAGCAACCTCTTCCTCATCGAGCAACCTCTGTCTCATCGAGCAACTTCTGCCGCATCGAGCAACCTCTGCTTCATCGAGCAGCCTCTGTCTCATCGAGCAGCCTCTGTCTCATCGAGCAACCTCTGCCTCATCGAGCAACCTCTGACTCATCGAGCAGCCTATGACTCATCGAGCAGCCTATCCCTCATCGAGCAGCGTATCCCTCATCGAGCAACCTCTGCCTCATCGAGCAACCTCTGTCTCATCGAGCAACCTCTGCCTCATCGAGCAACCTCTGACTCATCGAGCAGCCTATCCCTCATCGAGCAGCGTATCCCTCATCGAGCAACCTCTGCCTCATCGAGCAACCTCTGCCTCATCGTACAACCTCTGCCTCATCGAGCAGCCTCTGTCTCATCGAGCAGCCTCTGTCTCATCGAGCAACCTCTGCTTCATCGAGCAACCTCTGCCTCATCGAGCAGCCTCTGCCTCATCGAGCAGCCTATCCCTCATCGAGCAGCCTCTGACTCATCGAGCAGCCTATCCCTCAACGAGCAGCCTATCCCTCATCGAGCAGCCTATCCCTCATCGAGCAGCCTATCCCTCATCGAGCAGCCTCTGACTCATCGAGCAACCTCTGTCTCATCGAGCACCCTCTGCCTCATCGAGCAGCCTATCCCTCATCCAGCAGCCTCTGACTCATCGAGCAGCCTATCCCTCGTCGAGCAGCCTATCCCTCGTCGAGCAGCCTATCCCTCGTCGAGCAGCCTCTGCCAAATCGAGCAGCCTCTGACTCATCGAGCAGCCTATCCCTCATCGAGCAACCTCTGCTTCATCGAGCAACCTCTGCCTCATCGAGCAGCCTATCCCTCATCGAGCAGCCTCTGACTCATCGAGCAGCCTAGCCCTCATCGAGCATCCTCTGCCTCATCAGCAACCTCTGCCTCATCGAGCAGCCTCTGCCTTCTCGAGCAACCTCTGCCTCATCGAGCAGCCTCTGCCTCATCGAGCAGCCTCTGCCTCATCGAGCAGCCTATCCCTCATCGAGCAAACTCTGCCTCATCGAGCAGCCTCTGCCTCATCGAGCAACCTCTGCCTCATTGAGCAGCCTCTACCTCAAGTAACCTCTGCCTCATCGAGCAACCTCTGCCTCATCGAGCAGCCTCTACCTCAAGTACCCTCTGCCTCATCGTGCAACCTCTGCCTCATCGAGCAGCCCCTGCCTCATCGACCAGCCTCTGCCTCATCGAGCAACCTCTGCCTCATCGAGTAACCTTTGCCCCATCGAGCAGCCCCTGCCTCATCGAGCAGCCCCTGCCTCATCGAGCAGCCTCTGCCTGATCGAGCAGACTCTGCCTCATCGAGGAGCCTCTACCTCATCGAGGAGCCGCTACCTCATCGAGCACCCTCTACCTCATCGAGAAGCCTATCCCTCATCGAGCAGCCTCTGACTCATCGAGCAACCTCTGTCTCATCGAGCAGCCTCTGCCTCATCGAGCAGCCTATCCCTCATCGAGCAGCCTCTGACTCATCGAGCAGCCTGTCCCTCATCGAGCAGCCTATCCCTCGTCGAGCAGCCTCTACCAAATCGAGCAGCCTCTGACTCATCGAGAAGCCTATCCCTCATCGAGCAACCTCTGCTTCATCGAGCAACCTCTGCCTCATCGAGCAACCTCTGCCTCATCGAGCAACCTCTCACTCATCGAGCAGCCTATCCCTCATCGAGCAGCCTATCCCTCGTCGAGCAGCCTCTGCCAAATCGAGCAGCCTCTGACTCATCGAGCAGCCTATCCCTCATCGAGCAACCTCTGCTTCATCGAGCAACCTCTGTCTCATCGAGCAACCTCTGCCTCATCGAGCAACCTCTGACTCATCGAGCAGCCTATCCCTCATCGAGCAGCGTATCCCTCATCGAGCAACCTCTGCCTCATCTAGCAACCTCTGTCTCATCGAGCAACCTCTGCCTCATCGAGCAGCCCCTGCCTCATCGAGCAGCCTCTGCCTCATCGAGCAACCTCTGCCTCATCGAGCAACCTCTGCCCCATCGAGCAACCTCTGCCTCATCGAGCAACCTCTGCCTCATCGAGCAGCCCCTGCCTCATCGAGCAGCCTCTGCCTCATCGAGCAACCTCTGCGTCATCGAGCAACCTCTGCCCCATCGAGCAGCCCCTGCCTCATCGAGCAGCCCCTGCCTCATCGAGCAGCCCCTGCCTCATCGAGCAGCCCCTGCCTCATCGAGCAACCTCTGCCTCATCGAGCAACCTCTGCCTCATCGGGCAACCTCTGCCTCATTGAGCAGCCTCTGCCTCATTGAGCAGCCTCTGCCTCATGGAGCAACCTCTGCCTCATCGAACAACCGCTGCCTCAATGAGAAGCCTCTGCCTCATCGAGCAGCCTCTGCCTGATCGAGCAGCCTCTGCCTCATCGAGGAGCCTCTACCTCATCGAGGAGCCTCTACCTCATCGAGCACCCGCTACCTCACCGAGCAGCCTCTGCCTCATCGAGCAACCTCTGCCTCATTGAGCACCCTCTACCTCATCGAGCAGCCTCTGCCTCATCGAGCAACCTCTGCCTCATCGAGCAACCTCTGACTCATATGAGCAGCCTATCCCTCATCGAGCAGCGTATCCCTCATCGAGCAACCTCTGCCTCATCGAGCAACCTCTGTCTCATCGAGCAACTTCTGCCGCATCGAGCAACCTCTGCTTCATCGAGCAGCCTCTGTCTCATCGAGCAGCCTCTGTCTCATCGAGCAACCTCTGCCTCATCGAGCAACCTCTGCCTCATCGAGCAGCCCCTGCCTCATCGAGCAGCCCCTGCCTCATCGAGCAACCTCTGCCTCATCGAGCAACCTCTGCCTCATCGGGCAACCTCTGCCTCATTGAGCAGCCTCTGCCTCATTGAGCAGCCTCTGCCTCATGGAGCAACCTCTGCCTCATCGAACAACCGCTGCCTCATCGAGAAGCCTCTGCCTCATCGAGCATCCTCTGCCTGATCGAGCAGCCTCTGCCTCATCGAGGAGCCTCTACCTCATCGAGGAGCCTCTACCTCATCGAGCACCCGCTACCTCACCGAGCAGCCTCTGCCTCATCGAGCAACCTCTGCCTCATTGAGCACCCTCTACCTCATCGAGCAGCCTCTGCCTCATCGAGCAACCTCTGCCTCATCGAGCAACCTCTGACTCATATGAGCAGCCTATCCCTCATCGAGCAGCGTATCCCTCATCGAGCAACCTCTGCCTCATCGAGCAACCTCTGTCTCATCGAGCAACTTCTGCCTCATCGAGCAACCTCTGCTTCATCGAGCAGACTCTGTCTCATCGAGCAGCCTCTGTCTCATCGAGCAACCTCTGCCTCATCGAGCAACCTCTGACTCATCGAGCGGCCTATCCCTCATCGAGCAGCGTATCCCTCATCGAGCAACCTCTGCCTCATCGAGCAACCTCTGCATCATCGAGCAACCTCTGCCTCATCGAGCAGCCTCTGTCTCATCGAGCAGCCTCTGTCTCATCGAGCAACCTCTGCTTCATCGAGCAACCTCTGCCTCATCGAGCAGCCTCTGCCTCATCGAGCAGCCTATCCCTCATCGAGCAGCCTCTGACTCATCGAGCAGCCTATCCCTCATCGAGCAGCCTATCCCTCATCGAGCAGCCTCTGACTCATCGAGCAGCCTATCTCTCATCGAGCAGCCTATTCCTCATCGAGCAGCCTATCCCTCATCGAGCAGCCTCTGACTCATCGAGCAACCTCTGTCTCATCGAGCAGCCTCTGCCTCATCGAGCAGCCTATCCCTCATCGAGCAGCCTCTGACTCATCGAGCAGCCTATCCCTCATCGAGCAGCCTATCCCTCGTCGAGCAGCCTCTGCCAAATCGAGCAGCCTCTGACTCATCGAGCAGCCTATCCCTCATCGAGCAACCTCTGCTTCATCGAGCAACCTCTGCCTCATCGAACAACCTCTGCCTCATCGAACAACCTCTGCCTCATCGAGCAACCTCTGACTCATCGAGCAGCCTATCCCTCATCGAGCAGCCTATCCCTCGTCGAGCAGCCTCTGCCAAATCGAGCAGCCTCTGACTCATCGAGCAGCCTATCCCTCATCGAGCAACCTCTGCTTCATCGAGCAACCTCTGTCTCATCGAGCAACCTCTGCCTCATCGAGCAACCTCTGACTCATCGAGCAGCCTATCCCTCATCGAGCAGCGTATCCCTCATCGAGCAACCTCTGCCTCATCTAGCAACCTCTCTCTCATCGAGCAACCTCTGCCTCATCGAGCAACCTCTGACTCATCGAGCAGCCTATCCCTCATCGAGCAGCGTATCCCTCATCGAGCAACCTCTGCCTCATCGAGCAACCTCTGCCTCATCGAGCAACCTCTGCCTCATCGAGCAGCCTCTGTCTCATCGAGCAGCCTCTGTCTCATCGAGCAACCTCTGCTTCATCGAGCAACCTCTGCCTCATCGAGCAGCCTCTGCCTCATCGAGCAGCCTATCCCTCATCGAGCAGCCTCTGACTCATCGAGGAGCCTCTACCTCATCGAGGAGCCTCTACCTCATCGAGCACCCGCTACCTCACCGAGCAGCCTCTGCCTCATCGAGCAACCTCTGCCTCATTGAGCACCCTCTACCTCATCGAGCAGCCTCTGCCTCATCGAGCAACCTCTGCCTCATCGAGCAACCTCTGACTCATATGAGCAGCCTATCCCTCATCGAGCAGCGTATCCCTCATCGAGCAACCTCTGCCTCATCGAGCAACCTCTGTCTCATCGAGCAACTTCTGCCGCATCGAGCAACCTCTGCCTCATCGAGCAACCTCTGACTCATCGAGCAGCCTATCCCTCATCGAGCAGCGTATCCCTCATCGAGCAACCTCTGCCTCATCTAGCAACCTCTCTCTCATCGAGCAACCTCTGCCTCATCGAGCAACCTCTGACTCATCGAGCAGCCTATCCCTCATCGAGCAGCGTATCCCTCATCGAGCAACCTCTGCCTCATCGAGCAACCTCTGCCTCATCGAGCAACCTCTGCCTCATCGAGCAGCCTCTGTCTCATCGAGCAGCCTCTGTCTCATCGAGCAACCTCTGCTTCATCGAGCAACCTCTGCCTCATCGAGCAGCCTCTGCCTCATCGAGCAGCCTATCCCTCATCAGCAGCCTCTGACTCATCGAGGAGCCTCTACCTCATCGAGGAGCCTCTACCTCATCGAGCACCCGCTACCTCACCGAGCAGCCTCTGCCTCATCGAGCAACCTCTGCCTCATTGAGCACCCTCTACCTCATCGAGCAGCCTCTGCCTCATCGAGCAACCTCTGCCTCATCGAGCAACCTCTGACTCATATGAGCAGCCTATCCCTCATCGAGCAGCGTATCCCTCATCGAGCAACCTCTGCCTCATCGAGCAACCTCTGTCTCATCGAGCAACTTCTGCCGCATCGAGCAACCTCTGCTTCATCGAGCAGCCTCTGTCTCATCGAGCAGCCTCTGTCTCATCGAGCAACCTCTGCCTCATCGAGCAACCTCTGCCTCATCGAGCAGCCCCTGCCTCATCGAGCAGCCCCTGCCTCATCGAGCAACCTCTGCCTCATCGAGCAACCTCTGCCTCATCGGGCAACCTCTGCCTCATTGAGCAGCCTCTGCCTCATTGAGCAGCCTCTGCCTCATGGAGCAACCTCTGCCTCATCGAACAACCGCTGCCTCATCGAGAAGCCTCTGCCTCATCGAGCATCCTCTGCCTGATCGAGCAGCCTCTGCCTCATCGAGGAGCCTCTACCTCATCGAGGAGCCTCTACCTCATCGAGCACCCGCTACCTCACCGAGCAGCCTCTGCCTCATCGAGCAACCTCTGCCTCATTGAGCACCCTCTACCTCATCGAGCAGCCTCTGCCTCATCGAGCAACCTCTGCCTCATCGAGCAACCTCTGACTCATATGAGCAGCCTATCCCTCATCGAGCAGCGTATCCCTCATCGAGCAACCTCTGCCTCATCGAGCAACCTCTGTCTCATCGAGCAACTTCTGCCTCATCGAGCAACCTCTGCTTCATCGAGCAGACTCTGTCTCATCGAGCAGCCTCTGTCTCATCGAGCAACCTCTGCCTCATCGAGCAACCTCTGACTCATCGAGCGGCCTATCCCTCATCGAGCAGCGTATCACTCATCGAGCAACCTCTGCCTCATCTAGCAACCTCTGTCTCATCGAGCAACCTCTGCCTCATCGAGCAACCTCTGACTCATCGAGCAGCCTATCCCTCATCGAGCAGCGTATCCCTCATCGAGCAACCTCTGCCTCATCGAGCAACCTCTGCATCATCGAGCAACCTCTGCCTCATCGAGCAGCCTCTGTCTCATCGAGCAGCCTCTGTCTCATCGAGCAACCTCTGCTTCATCGAGCAACCTCTGCCTCATCGAGCAGCCTCTGCCTCATCGAGCAGCCTATCCCTCATCGAGCAGCCTCTGACTCATCGAGCAGCCTATCCCTCATCGAGCAGCCTATCCCTCATCGAGCAGCCTCTGACTCATCGAGCAGCCTATCTCTCATCGAGCAGCCTATTCCTCATCGAGCAGCCTATCCCTCATCGAGCAGCCTCTGACTCATCGAGCAACCTCTGTCTCATCGAGCAGCCTCTGCCTCATCGAGCAGCCTATCCCTCATCGAGCAGCCTCTGACTCATCGAGCAGCCTATCCCTCATCGAGCAGCCTATCCCTCGTCGAGCAGCCTCTGCCAAATCGAGCAGCCTCTGACTCATCGAGCAGCCTATCCCTCATCGAGCAACCTCTGCTTCATCGAGCAACCTCTGCCTCATCGAACAACCTCTGCCTCATCGAGCAACCTCTGACTCATCGAGCAGCCTATCCCTCATCGAGCAGCCTATCCCTCGTCGAGCAGCCTCTGCCAAATCGAGCAGCCTCTGACTCATCGAGCAGCCTATCCCTCATCGAGCAACCTCTGCTTCATCGAGCAACCTCTGTCTCATCGAGCAACCTCTGCCTCATCGAGCAACCTCTGACTCATCGAGCAGCCTATCCCTCATCGAGCAGCGTATCCCTCATCGAGCAACCTCTGCCTCATCTAGCAACCTCTCTCTCATCGAGCAACCTCTGCCTCATCGAGCAACCTCTGACTCATCGAGCAGCCTATCCCTCATCGAGCAGCGTATCCCTCATCGAGCAACCTCTGCCTCATCGAGCAACCTCTGCCTCATCGAGCAACCTCTGCCTCATCGAGCAGCCTCTGTCTCATCGAGCAGCCTCTGTCTCATCGAGCAACCTCTGCTTCATCGAGCAACCTCTGCCTCATCGAGCAGCCTCTGCCTCATCGAGCAGCCTATCCCTCATCGAGCAGCCTCTGACTCATCGAGCAGCCTATCCCTCATCGAGCAGCCTATCCCTCATCGAGCAGCCTCTGACTCATCGAGCAGCCTATCCCTCATCGAGCAGCCTATCCCTCATCGAGCAGCCTATCCCTCATCGAGCAGCCTCTGACTCATCGGGCAACCTCTATCTCATCGAGCAGCCTCTGCCTCATCGAGCAGCCTATCCCTCATCGAGCAGCCTCTGACTCATCGAGCAGCCTATCCCTCATCGAGCAGCCTATCCCTCGTCGAGCAGCCTCTGCCAAATCGAGCAGCCTCTGACTCATCGAGCAGCCTATCCCTCATCGAGCAACCTCTGCTTCATCGAGCAACCTCTGCCTCATCGAGCAACCTCTGCCTCATCGAGCAACCTCTGACTCATCGAGCAGCCTATCCCTCATCGAGCAGCCTATCCCTCGTCGAGCAGCCTCTGCCAAATCGAGCAGCCTCTGACTCATCGAGCAGCCTATCCCTCATCGAGCAACCTCTGCTTCATCGAGCAACCTCTGTCTCATCGAGCAACCTCTGCCTCATCGAGCAACCTCTGACTCATCGAGCAGCCTATCCCTCATCGAGCAGCGTATCCCTCATCGAGCAACCTCTGCCTCATCTAGCAACGTCTGTCTCATCGAGCAACCTCTGCCTCATCGAGCAGCCCCTGCCTCATCGAGCAGCCTCTGCCTCATCGAGCAACCTCTGCCTCATCGAGCAACCCCTGCCCCATCGAGCAACCTCTGCCTCATCGAGCAACCTCTGCCTCATCGAGCAGCCCCTGCCTCATCGAGCAGCCTCTGCCTCATCGAGCAACCTCTGCGTCATCGAGCAACCTCTGCCCCATCGAGCAGCCCCTGCCTCATCGAGCAGCCCCTGCCTCATCGAGCAACCTCTGCCTCATCGAGCAACCTCTGCCTCATCGGGCAACCTCTGCCTCATTGAGCAGCCTCTGCCTCATTGAGCAGCCTCTGCCTCATGGAGCAACCTCTGCCTCATCGAACAACCGCTGCCTCATCGAGAAGCCTCTGCCTCATCGAGCAGCCTCTGACTGATCGAGCAGCCTCTGCCTCATCGAGGAGCCTCTACCTCAACGAGGAGCCTCTACCTCATCGAGCACCCGCTACCTCACCGAGCAGCCTCTGCCTCATCGAGCAACCTCTGCCTCATTGAGCACCCTCTACCTCATCGAGCAGCCTCTGCCTCATCGAGCAACCTCTGCCTCATCGAGCAACCTCTGACTCATATGAGCAGCCTATCCCTCATCGAGCAGCGTATCCCTCATCGAGCAACCTCTGCCTCATCGAGCAACCTCTGTCTCATCGAGCAACTTCTGCCGCATCGAGCAACCTCTGCTTCATCGAGCAGCCTCTGTCTCATCGAGCAGCCTCTGTCTCATCGAGCAACCTCTGCCTCATCGAGCAACCTCTGACTCATCGAGCAGCCTATGACTCATCGAGCAGCCTATCCCTCATCGAGCAGCGTATCCCTCATCGAGCAACCTCTGCCTCATCGAGCAACCTCTGTCTCATCGAGCAACCTCTGCCTCATCGAGCAACCTCTGACTCATCGAGCAGCCTATCCCTCATCGAGCAGCGTATCCCTCATCGAGCAACCTCTGCCTCATCGAGCAACCTCTGCCTCATCGTACAACCTCTGCCTCATCGAGCAGCCTCTGTCTCATCGAGCAGCCTCTGTCTCATCGAGCAACCTCTGCTTCATCGAGCAACCTCTGCCTCATCGAGCAGCCTCTGCCTCATCGAGCAGCCTATCCCTCATCGAGCAGCCTCTGACTCATCGAGCAGCCTATCCCTCATCGAGCAGCCTATCCCTCATCGAGCAGCCTATCCCTCATCGAGCAGCCTATCCCTCATCGAGCAGCCTCTGACTCATCGAGCAACCTCTGTCTCATCGAGCACCCTCTGCCTCATCGAGCAGCCTATCCCTCATCGAGCAGCCTCTGACTCATCGAGCAGCCTATCCCTCGTCGAGCAGCCTATCCCTCGTCGAGCAGCCTATCCCTCGTCGAGCAGCCTCTGCCAAATCGAGCAGCCTCTGACTCATCGAGCAGCCTATCCATCATCGAGCAACCTCTGCTTCATCGAGCAACCTCTGCCTCATCGAGCAGCCTATCCCTCATCGAGCAGCCTCTGACTCATCGAGCAGCCTAGCCCTCATCGAGCATCCTCTGCCTCATCAGCAACCTCTGCCTCATCGAGCAGCCTCTGCCTTCTCGAGCAACCTCTGCCTCATCGAGCAGCCTCTGCCTCATCGAGCAGCCTCTGCCTCATCGAGCAGCCTATCCCTCATCGAGCAAACTCTGCCTCATCGAGCAGCCTCTGCCTCATCGAGCAACCTCTGCCTCATTGAGCAGCCTCTACCTCAAGTAACCTCTGCCTCATCGAGCAACCTCTGCCTCATCGAGCAGCCTCTACCTCAAGTACCCTCTGCCTCATCGTGCAACCTCTGCCTCATCGAGCAGCCCCTGCCTCATCGACCAGCCTCTGCCTCATCGAGCAACCTCTGCCTCATCGAGTAACCTTTGCCCCATCGAGCAGCCCCTGCCTCATCGAGCAGCCCCTGCCTCATCGAGCAGCCTCTGCCTGATCGAGCAGACTCTGCCTCATCGAGGAGCCTCTACCTCATCGAGGAGCCGCTACCTCATCGAGCACCCTCTACCTCATCGAGAAGCCTATCCCTCATCGAGCAGCCTCTGACTCATCGAGCAACCTCTGTCTCATCGAGCAGCCTCTGCCTCATCGAGCAGCCTATCCCTCATCGAGCAGCCTCTGACTCATCGAGCAGCCTGTCCCTCATCGAGCAGCCTATCCCTCGTCGAGCAGCCTCTACCAAATCGAGCAGCCTCTGACTCATCGAGCAGCCTATCCCTCATCGAGCAACCTCTGCTTCATCGAGCAACCTCTGCCTCATCGAGCAACCTCTGCCTCATCGAGCAACCTCTGACTCATCGAGCAGCCTATCCCTCATCGAGCAGCCTATCCCTCGTCGAGCAGCCTCTGCCAAATCGAGCAGCCTCTGACTCATCGAGCAGCCTATCCCTCATCGAGCAACCTCTGCTTCATCGAGCAACCTCTGTCTCATCGAGCAACCTCTGCCTCATCGAGCAACCTCTGACTCATCGAGCAGCCTATCCCTCATCGAGCAGCGTATCCCTCATCGAGCAACCTCTGCCTCATCTAGCAACCTCTGTCTCATCGAGCAACCTCTGCCTCATCGAGCAGCCCCTGCCTCATCGAGCAGCCTCTGCCTCATCGAGCAACCTCTGCCTCATCGAGCAACCTCTGCCCCATCGAGCAACCTCTGCCTCATCGAGCAACCTCTGCCTCATCGAGCAGCCCCTGCCTCATCGAGCAGCCTCTGCCTCATCGAGCAACCTCTGCGTCATCGAGCAACCTCTGCCCCATCGAGCAGCCCCTGCCTCATCGAGCAGCCCCTGCCTCATCGAGCAGCCCCTGCCTCATCGAGCAGCCCCTGCCTCATCGAGCAACCTCTGCCTCATCGAGCAACCTCTGCCTCATCGGGCAACCTCTGCCTCATTGAGCAGCCTCTGCCTCATTGAGCAGCCTCTGCCTCATGGAGCAACCTCTGCCTCATCGAACAACCGCTGCCTCAATGAGAAGCCTCTGCCTCATCGAGCAGCCTCTGCCTGATCGAGCAGCCTCTGCCTCATCGAGGAGCCTCTACCTCATCGAGGAGCCTCTACCTCATCGAGCACCCGCTACCTCACCGAGCAGCCTCTGCCTCATCGAGCAACCTCTGCCTCATTGAGCACCCTCTACCTCATCGAGCAGCCTCTGCCTCATCGAGCAACCTCTGCCTCATCGAGCAACCTCTGACTCATATGAGCAGCCTATCCCTCATCGAGCAGCGTATCCCTCATCGAGCAACCTCTGCCTCATCGAGCAACCTCTGTCTCATCGAGCAACTTCTGCCGCATCGAGCAACCTCTGCTTCATCGAGCAGCCTCTGTCTCATCGAGCAGCCTCTGTCTCATCGAGCAACCTCTGCCTCATCGAGCAACCTCTGACTCATCGAGCAGCCTATCCCTCATCGAGCAGCGTATCCCTCATCGAGCAACCTCTGCCTCATCGAGCAACCTCTGTCTCATCGAGCAACCTCTGCCTCATCGAGCAACCTCTGACTCATCGAGCAGCCTATCCCTCATCGAGCAGCGTATCCCTCATCGAGCAACCTCTGCCTCATCGAGCAACCTCTGCCTCATCGTACAACCTCTGCCTCATCGAGCAGCCTCTGTCTCATCGAGCAGCCTCTGTCTCATCGAGCAACCTCTGCTTCATCGAGCAACCTCTGCCTCATCGAGCAGCCTCTGCCTCATCGCGCAGCCTATCCCTCATCGAGCAGCCTCTGACTCATCGAGCAGCCTATCCCTCATCGAGCAGCCTATCCCTCATCGAGCAGCCTATCCCTCATCGAGCAGCCTATCCCTCATCGAGCAGCCTCTGACTCATCGAGCAACCTCTGTCTCATCGAGCAGCCTCTGCCTCATCGAGCAGCCTATCCCTCATCGAGCAGCCTCTGACTCATCGAGCAGCCTATCCCTCGTCGAGCAGCCTATCCCTCGTCGAGCAGCCTATCCCTCGTCGAGCAGCCTCTGCCAAATCGAGCAGCCTCTGACTCATCGAGCAGCCTATCCCTCATCGAGGAACCTCTGCTTCATCGAGCAACCTCTGCCTCATCGAGCAGCCTATCCCTCATCGAGCAGCCTCTGACTCATCGAGCAGCCTAGCCCTCATCGAGCATCCTCTGCCTCATCAGCAACCTCTGCCTCATCGAGCAGCCTCTGCCTTATCGAGCAACCTCTGCCTCATCGAGCAGCCTCTGCCTTATCGAGCAACCTCTGCCTCATCGAGCAGCCTCTGCCTCATCGAGCAGCCTCTGCCTCATCGAGCAGCCTATCCCTCATCGAGCAAACTCTGCCTCATCGAGCAGCCTCTGCCTCATCGAGCAACCTCTGCCTCATTGAGCAGCCTCTACCTCAAGTAACCTCTGCCTCATCGAGCAACCTCTGCCTCATCGAGCAGCCTCTACCTCAAGTACCCTCTGCCTCATTGTGCAACCTCTGCCTCATCGAGCAGCCCCTGCCTCATCGACCAGCCTCTGCCTCATCGAGCAACCTCTGCCTCATCGAGTAACCTTTGCCCCATCGAGCAGCCCCTGCCTCATCGAGCAGCCCCTGCCTCATCGAGCAGCCTCTGCCTGATCGAGCAGACTCTGCCTCATCGAGGAGCCTCTACCTCATCGAGGAGCCGCTACCTCATCGAGCACCCTCTACCTCATCGAGAAGCCTCTGCCTCATCGAGCAACCTCTGCCTCATCGAGCAACCTCTGCCTCATCGAGCAACCTCTGACTCATCGAGCAGCCTATCCCTCATCGAGCAGCGTATCCCTCATCGAGCAACCTCTGCCTCATCGAGCAACCTCTGTCTCATCGAGCAACCTCTGCCTCATCGAGCAACCTCTGTCTCATCGAGCAACTTCTGCCTCATCGAGCAACCTCTGCCTCACCGAGCAGCCTCTGTCTCATCGAGAAGACTCTACCTCAAGTACCCTCTGCCTCATCGTGCAACCTCTGCCTCATCGAGCAACCTCTGCCACATCGAGCAGCCCCTGCCTCATCGAGCAGCCTCTGCCTCATCAAGCAACCTCTGCCTCATCGAGTAACCTCTGCCCCATCGAGCAGCCCCTGCCTCATCGAGCTGCCCCTGCCTCATCGAGCAGCCTCTGCCTGATCGAGCAGACTCTGCCTCATCGAGGAGCCTCTACCTCATCGAGGAGCCGCTACCTCATCGAGCACCCTCTACCTCATCGAGAAGCCTCTGCCTCATCGAGCAACCTCTGCCTCATCGAGCAACCTCTGCCTCATCGAGCAACCTCTGACTCATCGAGCAGCCGAACCCTCATAGAGCAGCGTATCCCTCATCGAGCAACCTCTGCCTCATCGAGCAACATCTGTCTCATCGAGCAACTTCTGCCTCATCGAGCAACCTCTGCCTCATCGAGCAGCCTCTGTCTCATCGAGAAGACTCTGTCTCATCGAGCAACCTCTGCCTCATCGAGCAACCTCTGACTCATCGAGCAGCATATCCCTCATCGAGCAGCGTCTCCCTCATCGAGCAACCTCTGCCTCATCGAGCAAACTCTGCCTCATCGAGCAACCTCTGTCTCATCGAGCAACCTCTGCCTCATCGAGCAACCTCTGACTCATCGAGCAGCCTATCCCTCATCGAGCAGCGTATCCCTCATCGAGCAACCCCTGCCTCATCGAGCAACCTCTGCCTCATCGAGCAACCTCTGCCTCATCGAGCAACCTCTGCCTCATCGAGCAGCCTCTGTCTCATCGAGCAGCCTCTGTCTCATCGAGCAACCTCTGCTTCATCGAGCAGCCTCTGACTCATCGAGCAACCTCTGCCTCATCGAGCAGCCTGTGCCTCATCGAGCAGCCTATCCCTCATCGAGCAGCCTCTGACTCATCGAGCAGCCTATCCGTCATCGAGCAGCCTATCTCTCATCGAGCAGCCTATCCCTCATCGAGCAGCCTCTGACTCATCGAGCAGCCTATCCCTCATCGAGCAGCCTCTGCCAAATCGAGCAGCCTCTGACTCATCGAGCAGCCTATCCCTCATCGAGCAACCTCTGCTTCATCGAGCAACCTCTGCCTCATCGAGCAGCCTATCCCTCATCGAGCAGCCTCTGACTCATCGAGCAGCCTATCCCTCATCGAGCGACCTCTGCCTCATCGAGCAACCTCTGCCTCATCGAGCAGCCTCTACCTCAAGTAACCTCTGCCTCATCGTGCAACCTCTGACTCATCGAGCAACCTCTGCCACATCGAGCAGCCCCTGCCTCATCGAGCAGCCTCTGCCTCATCGAGCAACCTCTGCCTCATCGAGCAACCTCTGCCCCATCGAGCAGCCCCTGCCTCATCGAGCAGCCCCTGCCTCATCGAGCAACCTCTGCCTCATTGAGCAGCCTCTGCCTCATCGAACAACCTCTGCCTCATCGAGCAGCCCCTGCCTCATCGAGCAGCCTCTGCCTCATCGAGCAACCTCTGCCTCATTGAGCAGCCTGTGCCTCATTGAGCAGCCTCTGCCTCATCGAGCCATCTCTGCCTCATTGAGCAGCCCCTGCCTCATCGAACAACCTCTGCCTCATTGAGCAGCCTCTGCCTGATCGAGCAGCCTCTGCCTCATCGAGGAGCCTCTACCTCATCGACGAGCCTCTACCTCATCGAGCACCCTCTACCTCATCGCGCAACCTCTGCCTCATTGAGCACCCGCTACCTCATCGAGCAGCCTCTGCCTCATCGAGCAGCCTCTGTCTCATCGAGCAACCTCTGCCTCATCGAGCAGCCTCTGCCTCATCGAGCAACCTCTGCCTCATCGAGCAGCCACTGGCTCATGGAGCAGCCTATCCCTCATCGAGCAGCCGATCCCTCATCGAGCAGCCCCTGCCTCATCGAGCAGCCTCTGCCTCATCGAGCAACCTCTGACTCATCGAGCAGCCTCTGCCTCATCGAGCAGCCTATGACTCATCGAGCAGCCTATCCCTCATCGAGCAACCTCTGCTTCATCGAGCAGCCTATCCCTCATCGCGCAAACTCTGCCTCATGGAGCAGCCGCTGCCTCATCGAGCAACCTCTGCCTCATTGAGCACCCTCTACCTCGTTGAGCACCCTCTACCTCATCGAGCAGCCTCTGCCTCATCGAGCAACCTCTGCCTCATCGAGCAACCTCTGCCTCATCGAGCAACCTCTGACTCATCGAGCAGCCTATCCCTCATCGAGCAGCGTATCCCTCATCGAGCAACCTCTGCCTCATCGAGCAACCTCTGCCTCATCGAGCAGCCTCTATCTCATCGAGCAGCCTCTGCCTCATCGAGCAACCTCTGCCTCATCGAGCAGCCTCTGACTCATCGAGCAGCCTCTCCCTCATCGAGCAGCCTCTCCCTCATCGAGCAACCTCTGCCTCATCAATCAGCCTCTGCCTCATCGAGCAACCTCTGCCTCATCGAGCAGCCTATCCCTCATCGAGCAGCCCCTGCCTCATCGAGTAGCCCCTGCCTCATCGAGCAACCTCTGCCTCATCAAGCAGCCTCTGTCTCATCGAGTAACCTCGCCTCATCGAGCAGCCTCTGCCTCACCGAGCAACCTCTGCTTCATCGACCAACCTCTGCCTCATCGAGCAGCCTCTGCCTCATCGAGCAGCCTATCCCTCATCGAGCAACCTCTGCTTCATCGAGCCACCTCTGCCTCATCGAGCAGCCTATAACTCATCGAGCAGCCTCTGCCTCATCGAGCAACCTCTGCCTCATCGATCAACCTCTGCCTCATCGAGCAGCCTCTGCCTCATCGAGCAGCCTATCCCTCATCGAGCAAACTCTGCCTCATCGAGCAGCCTCTGCCTCATCGAGCAACCTCTACCTCATTGAGCAGCCTCTACCTCAAGTAACCTCTGCCTCATCGAGCAACCTCTGCCTCATTGAGCAGCCTCTACCTCAAGTAACCTCTGGCTCATCGTGCAACCTCTGCCTCATCGAGCAACCTCTGCCTCATCGAGCAGCCCCTGCCTCATCGAGCAGCTTCTGCCTCATCGAGCAACGTCTGCCTCAACGAACAACCTCTGTCTCATCGAGCATCCTATCCCTCATCGAGCAGCCTATCCCTCATCGAGCAACCTCTGCCTCCGAGCAACCTCTGCCTCATCGAGCAGCCTCTGCCTCATCGAGCAGCCTATCCCTCATCGAGCAGTCTCTGTCTCAACGAGTCACCTGCTCATCG
Source organism: Scyliorhinus torazame (assembly GCF_047496885.1). NCBI lineage: Eukaryota > Metazoa > Chordata > Chondrichthyes > Carcharhiniformes > Scyliorhinidae > Scyliorhinus > Scyliorhinus torazame. The sequence continues at coordinate 31,795 of NW_027308380.1, read as the reverse complement.
CGCTGCCTATCCCTCATCGAGCAGCCTCTGCCTCATCGAGCAGCCTATCCCTCATCGAGCAGCCTCTGACTCATCGAGCAGCCTCTGCCTCATCGAGCAGCCTCTGCCTCATCGAGCAGCCTCTGCCTCATCGAGCAACCTCTGTCTCATCGAGCAACCTCTGTCTCATCGAGCAACCTCTGCCTCATCGAGCAACCTCTGACTCATCGAGCAGCCTATCCCTCATCGAGCAGCGTATCCCTCATCGAGCAACCTCTGCCTCATCTAGCAACCTCTGTCTCATCGAGCAACCTCTGCCTCATCGAGCAACCTCTGACTCATCGAGCAGCCTATCCCTCATCGAGCAGCGTATCCCTCTTCGAGCAACCTCTGCCTCATCGAGCAACCTCTGCCTCATCGAGCAACCTCTGCCTCATCGAGCAGCCTCTGTCTCATCGAGCAGCCTCTGTCTCATCGAGCAACCTCTGCTTCATCGAGCAACCTCTGCCTCATCGAGCAGCCTCTGCCTCATCGAGCAGCCTATCCCTCATCGAGCAGCCTCTGACTCATCGAGCAGCCTCTGCCTCATCGAGCAACCTCTGCCTCATTGAGCAGCCTGTGCCTCATTGAGCAGCCTCTGCCTCATCGAGCAACCTCTGCCTCATTGAGCAGCCCCTGCCTCATCGAACAACCTGTGCCTCATTGAGCAGCCTCTGCCTGATCGAGCAGCCTCTGCCTCATCGAGGAGCCTCTACCTCATCGACGAGCCTCTACCTCATCGAGCACCCTCTACCTCATCGAGCAACCTCTGCCTCATTGAGCACCCGCTACCTCATCGAGCAGCCTCTGCCTCATCGAGCAACCTCTGTCTCATCGAGCAACCTCTGCCTCATCGAGCAGCCCCTGCCTCATCGAGCAACCTCTGCCTCATCGAGCAACCTCTGCCTCATCGAGCAACCTCTGCCTCATCGAGCAGCCTCTGTCTCATCGAGCAACCTCTGCCTCATCGAGCAGCCTCTGCCTCATCGAGCAACCTCTGCCTCATCGAGCAGCCACTGGCTCATCGAGCAGCCTATCCCTCATCGAGCAGCGGATCCCTCATCGAGCAACCTCTGCCTCATCGAGCAACCTCTGCCTCATCGAGCAGCCTCTACCTCAAGTAACCTCTGCCTCATCGTGCAACCTCTGACTCATCGAGCAACCTCTGCCACATCGAGCAGCCCCTGCCTCATCGAGCAGCCTCTACCTCATCGAGCAACCTCTGCCTCATCGAGCAACCTCTGCCCCATCGAGCAGCCCCTGCCTCATCGAGCAGCCCCTGCCTCATCGAGCAACCTCTGCCTCATCGAGCAGCCTCTGCCTCATCGAACAACCTCTGCCTCATCGAGCAGCCTCTGCCTCATCGAGCAGCCTCTGCCTCATCGAGGAACCTCTGCCTCATTGAGCAGCCTGTGCCTCATTGAGCAGCCTCTGCCTCATCGAGCAACCTCTGCCTCATTGAGCAGCCCCTGCCTCATCAAACAACCTCTGCCTCATTGAGCAGCCTCTGCCTGATCGAGCAGCCTCTGCCTCATCGAGGAGCCTCTACCTCATCGACGAGCCTCTACCTCATTGAGCACCCTCTACCTCATCGAGCAACCTCTGCCTCATTGAGCACCCGCTACCTCATCGAGCAGCCTCTGCCTCATCGAGCAACCTCTGTCTCATCGAGCAACCTCTGCCTCATCGAGCAGCCCCTGCCTCATCGAGCAACCTCTGCCTCATCGAGCAACCTCTGCCTCATCGAGCAGCCTCTGTCTCATCGAGCAACCTCTGCCTCATCGAGCAGCCTCTGCCTCATCGAGCAACCTCTGCCTCATCGAGCAGCCACTGGCTCATCGAGCAGCCTATCCCTCATCGAGCACCCGATCCCTCATCGAGCAGCCCCTGCCTCATCGAGCAGCCTCTGCCTCATCGAGCAACCTCTGACTCATCGAGCAGCCTCTGCCTCATCGAGCAGCCTATGACTCATCGAGCAGCCTATCCCTCATCGAGCAACCTCTGCTTCATCGAGCAGCCTATCCCTCATCGCGCAAACTCTGCCTCATGGAGCAGCCGCTGCCTCATCGAGCAACCTCTGCCTCATCGAGCAGCCACTGGTTCATCGAGCAGCCTATCCCTCATCGAGCAGCCTCTGCCTCATCGAGCAACCTCTGCCTCATCGAGCAACCTCTGCCTCATCGAGCAACCACTGACTCATCGAGCAGCCTATCCCTCATCGAGCAGCGTATCCCTCATCGAGCAACCTCTGCCTCATCGAGCAACCTCTGCCTCATCGAGCAGCCTCTATCTCATCGAGCAGCCTCTGCCTCATCGAGCAACCTCTGCCTCATCGAGCAGCCTCTGACTCATCGAGCAGCCTCTCCCCCATCGAGCAGCCTCTCCCTCATCGAGCAACCTCTGCCTCATCAAGCAGCCTCTGCCTCATCGAGCAACCTCTGCCTCATCGAGCAGCCTATCCCTCATCGAGCAGCCCCTGCCTCATCGAGTAGCCCCTGCCTCATCGAGCAACCACTGCCTCATCAAGCAGCCTCTGTCTCATCGAGCAACCTCGCCTCATCGAGCAGCCTCTGCCTCACCGAGCAACCTCTGCTTCATCGACCAACCTCTGCCTCATCGAGCAGCCTCTGCCTCATCGAGCAGCCTATCCATCATCGAGCAACCTCTGCTTCATCGAGCCACCTCTGCCTCATCGAGCAGCCTATAACTCATCGAGCATCCTCTGACTCATCGAGCAACCTCTGCCTCATCGAGCAACCTCTGCCTCATCGAGCAGCCTCTGCCTCATCGAGCAACCTCTGCCTCATCGATCAACCTCTGCCTCATCGAGCAGCCTCTGCCTCATCGAGCAGCCTATCCCTCATCGAGCAAACTCTGCCTCATCGAGCAGCCTCTGCCTCATCGAGCAACCTCTGCCTCATTGAGCAGCCTCTACCTCAAGTAACCTCTGCCTCATCGAGCAACCTCTGCCTCATTGAGCAGCCTCTACCTCAAGTAACCTCTGGCTCATCGTGCAACCTCTGCCTCATCGAGCAACCTCTGCCTCATCGAGCAGCCCCTGCCTCATCGAGCAGCTTCTGCCTCATCGAGCAACGTCTGCCTCATCGAACAACCTCTGTCTCATCGAGCATCCTATCCCTCATCGAGCAGCCTATCCCTCATCGAGCAACCTCTGCCTCCGAGCAACCTCTGCCTCATCGAGCAGCCTCTGCCTCATCGAGCAGCCTATCCCTCATCGAGCAGTCTCTGTCTCAACGAGTCACCTGCTCATCGAGCTGCCTATCCCTCATCGAGCAGCCTCTGCCTCATCGAGCAGCCTATCCCTCATCGAGCAGCCTCTGCCTCATCGAGCAGCCTCTGCCTCATCGAGCAGCCTCTGCCTCATCGAGCAGCCTCTGCCTCATCGAGCAACCTCTGCCTCATCGAGCAACCTCAGTCTCATCGAGCACCCTCTGCCTCATCGAGCAACCTCTGACTCATCGAGCAGCCTATCCCTCATCGAGCAGCGTATCCCTCATCGAGCAACCTCTGCCTCATCGAGCAACCTCTGCCTCATCGAGCAACCTCTGTCTCATCGAGCAACCTCTGCCTCATCGAGCAACCTCTGCCTCATCGAGCAGCCTCTGTCTCATCGAGCAGCCTCTGTCTCATCGAGCAACCTCTGCTTCATCGAGCCGCCTCTGACTCATCGAGCAACCTCTGCCTCATCGAGCAGCCTGTGCCTCATCGAGCAGCCCATCCCTCATCGAGCAGCCTCTGACTCATCGAGCAGCCTATCCCTCATCGAGCAGCCTATCCCTCATCGAGCAGCCTATCCCTCATCGAGCAACCTCTGCTTCATCGAGCAACCTCTGCCTCATCGACCAGCCTATCCCTCATCGAGCAGCCTCTGACTCATCGAGCAGCCTATCCCTCATCGAGCAACCTCTGCCTCATCGAGCAACCTCTGTCTCATCGAGCAGCCTCTGCCTCATCGAGCAACCTCTGCCTCATCGAGCAGCCTCTGCCTCATCGAGCAGCCTATCCCTCATCGAGCAATCTCTGCCTCATCGAGCAGCATCTGCCTCATCGAGCACCCTCTGCCTCATTGAGCAGCCTCTACCTCAAGTAACCTCTGCCTCATCGAACAACCTCTGCCTCATCGAGCAGCCTCTGCCTCATCGAGCAGCCTCTGCCTCATCGAGCAGCCTCTGCCTCATCGAGCAACCTCTGCCTCATTGAGCAGCCTGTGCCTCATTGAGCAGCCTCTGCCTCATCGAGCAACCTCTGCCTCATTGAGCAGGCCCTGCCACATCGAACAACCTCTGCCTCATTGAGCAGCCTCTGCCTGATCGAGCAGCCTCTGCCTCATCGAGGAGCCTCTACCTCATCGACGAGCCTCTACCTCATTGAGCACCCTCTACCTCATCGAGCAACCTCTGCCTCATTGAGCACCCGCTACCTCATCGAGCAGCCTCTGCCTCATCGAGCAACCTCTGTCTCATCGAGCAACCTCTGCCTCATCGAGCAGCCCCTGCCTCATCGAGCAACCTCTGCCTCATCGAGCAACCTCTGCCTCATCGAGCAACCTCTGCCTCATCGAGCAGCCTCTGTCTCATCGAGCAACCTCTGCCTCATCGAGCAGCCTCTGCCTCATCGAGCAACCTCTGCCTCATCGAGCAGCCACTGGCTCATCGAGCAGCCTATCCCTCATCGAGCAGCCGATCCCTCATCGAGCAGCCCCTGCCTCATCGAGCAGCCTCTGCCTCATCGAGCAACCTCTGACTCATCGAGCAGCCTCTGCCTCATCGAGCAGCCTATGACTCATCGAGCAGCCTATCCCTCATCGAGCAACCTCTGCTTCATCGAGCAGCCTATCCCTCATCGCGCAAACTCTGCCTCATGGAGCAGCCGCTGCCTCATCGAGCAACCTCTGCCTCATTGAGCACCCTCTACCTCATTGAGCACCCTCTACCTCATCGAGCAGCCTCTGCCTCATCGAGCAACCTCTGCCTCATCGAGCAACCTCTGCCTCATCGAGCAACCTCTGACTCATCGAGCAGCCTATCCCTCATCGAGCAGCGTATCCCTCATCGAGCAACCTCTGCCTCATCGAGCAACCTCTGCCTCATCGAGCAACCTCTGCCTCATCGAGCAGCCTCTATCTCATCGAGCAGCCTCTGCCTCATCGAGCAACCTCTGCCTCATCGAGCAGCCTCTGACTCATCGAGCAGCCTCTCCCTCATCGAGCAGCCTCTCCCTCATCGAGCAACCTCTGCCTCATCAAGCAGCCTCTGCCTCATCGAGCAACCTCTGCCTCATCGAGCAGCCTATCCCTCATCGAGCAGCCCCTGCCTCATCGAGTAGCCCCTGCCTCATCGAGCAACCTCTGCCTCATCAAGCAGCCTCTGTCTCATCGAGCAACCTCGCCTCATCGAGCAGCCTCTGCCTCACCGAGCAACCTCTGCTTCATCGACCAACCTCTGCCTCATCGAGCAGCCTCTGCCTCATCGAGCAGCCTATCCCTCATCGAGCAACCTCTGCTTCATCGAGCCACCTCTGCCTCATCGAGCAGCCTGTAACTCATCGAGCATCCTCTGACTCATCGAGCAACCTCTGCCTCATCGAGCAACCTCTGCCTCATCGAGCAGCCTCTGCCTCATCGAGCAACCTCTGCCTCATCGATCAACCTCTGCCTCATCGAGCAGCCTCTGCCTCATCGAGCAGCCTATCCCTCATCGAGCAAACTCTGCCTCATCGAGCAGCCTCTGCCTCATCGAGCAACCTCTGCCTCATTGAGCAGCCTCTACCTCAAGTAACCTCTGCCTCATCGAGCAACCTCTGCCTCATTGAGCAGCCTCTACCTCAAGTAACCTCTGGCTCACCGTGCAACCTCTGCCTCATCGAACAAACTCTGCCTCATCGAGCAGCCCCTGCCTCATCGAGCAGCTTCTGCCTCATCGAGCAACGTCTGCCTCATCGAACAACCTCTGTCTCATCGAGCATCCTATCCCTCATCGAGCAGCCTATCCCTCATCGAGCAACCTCTGCCTCCGAGCAACCTCTGCCTCATCGAGCAGCCTCTGCCTCATCGAGCAGCCTATCCCTCATCGAGCAGTCTCTGTCTCAACGAGTCACCTGCTCATCGAGCTGCCTATCCCTCATCGAGCAGCCTCTGCCTCATCGAGCAGCCTATCCCTCATCGAGCAGCCTCTGCCTCATCGAGCAGCCTCTGCCTCATCGAGCAGCCTCTGCCTCATCGAGCAGCCTCTGCCTCATCGAGCAACCTCTGCCTCATCGAGCAACCTCAGTCTCATCGAGCACCCTCTGCCTCATCGAGCAACCTCTGACTCATCGAGCAGCCTATCCCTCATCGAGCAGCGTATCCCTCATCGAGCAACCTCTGCCTCATCGAGCAACCTCTGCCTCATCGAGCAACCTCTGTCTCATCGAGCAACCTCTGTCTCATCGAGCAACCTCTGCCTCATCGAGCAACCTCTGCCTCATCGAGCAACCTCTGCCTCATCGAGCAGCCTCTGTCTCATCGAGCAGCCTCTGTCTCATCGAGCAACCTCTGCTTCATCGAGCCGCCTCTGACTCATCGAGCAACCTCTGCCTCATCGAGCAGCCTGTGCCTCATCGAGCAGCCTATCCCTCATCGAGCAGCCTCTGACTCATCGAGCAGCCTATCCCTCATCGAGCAGCCTATTCCTCATCGAGCAGCCTATCCCTCATCGAGCAACCTCTGCTTCATCGAGCAACCTCTGCCTCATCGAGCAGCCTATCCCTCATCGAGCAGCCTCTGACTCATCGAGCAGCCTATCCCTCATCGAGCAACCTCTGCCTCATCGAGCAACCTCTGTCTCATCGAGCAGCCTCTGCCTCATCGAGCAACCTCTGCCTCATCGAGCAGCCTCTGCCTCATCGAGCAGCCTATCCCTCATCGAGCAAACTCTGCCTCATCGAGCAGCATCTGCCTCATCGAGCACCCTCTGCCTCATTGAGCAGCCTCTACCTCAAGTAACCTCTGCCTCATCGAGCAACCTCTGCTTCATCGAGCAGCCTCTGCCTCATCGAGCACCCTCTGCTTCATCGAGCAACCTCTGCCTCATCAAGCAGCCTATCCCTCATCAAGCAGCCTCTGACTCATCGAGCAGCCTATCCCTCATCGAGCAACCTCTGCCTCATCGAGCAACCTCTGCCTCATCGAGCAGCCTCTACCTCAAGTAACCTCTGCCTGATCGTGCAACCTCTGCCTCATCGAGCAACCTCTGCCACATCGAGCAGCCCCTGCCTCATCGAGCAGCCTCTGCCTCCTCGAGCAACCTCTGCCACATCGAGCAACCTCTGCCCCATCGAGCAGCCCCTGCCTCATCGAGCAGCCCCTGCCTCATCGAGCAACCTCTGCCTCATTGAGCAGCCTCTGCCTCATCGAACAATCTCTGCCTAGTCGAGAAGCCTCTGCCTCATCGAGCAGCCTCTGCCTCATCGAGCAACCTCTGCCTCATCGAGCAGCCTCTGCCTCATTGAGCAGCCTCTGCCTCATCGAACAACCTCTGCCTCATTGAGCAGCCTCTGCCTGATCGAGCAGCCTCTGCCTCATCGAGGAGCCTCTACCTGATCGAGGAGCCTCTACCTCATCGAGGACCCTCTACCTCATCGATAACCTCTGCCTCATTGAGCACCCGCTACCTCATCGAGCAGCCTATCCCTCATCGAGCAACCTCTGTCTCATCGAGCAACCTCTACCTCATCGAGCAGCCCCTGCCTCATCGAGCAACCTCCGCCTCATTGAGCACCCTCTACCTCATTGAGCACCCTCTACCTCATCGAGCAGCCTCTGCCTCATCGAGCAACCTCTGCCTCATCGAGCAACCTCTGCCTCATCGAGCAACCTCTGACTCATCGAGCAGCCTATCCCTCATCGAGCAGCGTATCCCTCATCGAGCAACCTCTGCTTCATCGAGCAGCGTATCCCTCATCGCGCAAACTCTGCCTCATGGAGCAGCCGCTGCCTCATCGAGCAACCTCTGCCTCATTGAGCACCCTCTACCTCATTGAGCACCCTCTACCTCATCGAGCAGCCTCTGCCTCATCGAGCAACCTCTGCCTCATCGAGCAACCTCTGCCTCATCGAGCAACCTCTGACTCATCGAGCAGCCTATCCCTCATCGAGCAGCGTATCCCTCATCGAGCAACCTCTGCCTCACTGAGCAACCTCTGCCTCATCGAGCAGCCTCTATCTCATCGAGCAGCCTCTGCCTCATCGAGCAACCTCTGCCTCATCGAGCAGCCTCTGACTCATCGAGCAGCCTCTCCCTCATCGAGCAGCCTCTCCCTCATCGAGCAACCTCTGCCTCATCAAGCAGCCTCTGCCTCATCGAGCAACCTCTGCCTCATCGAGCAGCCTATCCCTCATCGAGCAGCCCCTGCCTCATCGAGTAGCCCCTGCCTCATCGAGCAACCTCTGCCTCATCAAGCAGCCTCTGTCTCATCGAGCAACCTCGCCTCATCGAGCAGCCTCTGCCTCACCGAGCAACCTCTGCCTCATCGACCAACCTCTGCCTCATCGAGCAGCCTCTGCCTCATCGAGCAGCCTATCCCTCATCGAGCAACCTCTGCTTCATCGAGCCACCTCTACCTCATCGAGCAGCCTATAACTCATCGAGCATCCTCTGACTCATCGAGCAACCTCTGCCTCATCGAGCAACCTCTGCCTCATCGAGCAGCCTCTGCCTCATCGAGCAACCTCTGCCTCATCGATCAACCTCTGCCTCATCGAGCAGCCTCTGCCTCATCGAGCAGCCTATCCCTCATCGAGCAAACTCTGCCTCATCGAGCAGCCTCTGCCTCATCGAGCAACCTCTGCCTCATTGAGCAGCCTCTACCTCAAGTAACCTCTGCCTCATCGAGCAACCTCTGCCTCATTGAGCAGCCTCTACCTCAAGTAACCTCTGGCTCATCGTGCAACCTCTGCCTCATCGAGCAACCTCTGCCTCATCGAGCAGCCCCTGCCTCATCGAGCAGCCCCTGCCTCATCGAGCAGCTTCTGCCTCATCGAGCAACGTCTGCCTCATCGAACAACCTCTGTCTCATCGAGCATCCTATCCCTCATCGAGCAGCCTATCCCTCATCGAGCAACCTCTGCCTCCGAGCAACCTCTGCCTCATCGAGCAGCCTCTGCCTCATCGAGCAGCCTATCCCTCATCGAGCAGTCTCTGTCTCAACGAGTCACCTGCTCATCGAGCTGCCTATCCCTCATCGAGCAGCCTCTGCCTCATCGAGCAGCCTATCCCTCATCGAGCAGCCTCTGACTCATCGAGCAGCCTCTGCCTCATCGAGCAGCCTCTGCCTCATCGAGCAGCCTCTGCCTCATCGAGCAGCCTCTGCCTCATCGAGCAACCTCTGCCTCATCAAGCAACCTCAGTCTCATCGAGCACCCTCTGCCTCATCGAGCAACCTCTGACTCATCGAGCAGCCTATCCCTCATCGAGCAGCGTATCCCTCATCGAGCAACCTCTGCCTCATCGAGCAACCTCTGCCTCATCGAGCAACCTCTGCCTCATCGAGCAACCTCTGCCTCATCGAGCAGCCTCTGTCTCATCGAGCAGCCTCTGTCTCATCGAGCAACCTCTGCTTCATCGAGCCGCCTCTGACTCATCGAGCAACCTCTGCCTCATCGAGCAGCCTGTGCCTCATCGAGCAGCCTATCCCTCATCGAGCATCCTCTGACTCATCGAGCAGCCTATCCCTCATCGAGCAGCCTATCCCTCATCGAGCAGCCTATCCCTCATCGAGCAACCTCTGCTTCATCGAGCAACCTCTGCCTCATCGAGCAGCCTATCCCTCATCGAGCAGCCTCTGACTCATCGAGCAGCCTATCCCTCATCGAGCAACCTCTGCCTCATCGAGCAACCTCTGTCTCATCGAGCAGCCTCTGCCTCATCGAGCAACCTCTGCCTCATCGAGCAGCCTCTGCCTCATCGAGCAGCCTATCCGTCATCGAGCAAACTCTGCCTCATCGAGCAGCATCTGCCTCATCGAGCACCCTCTGCCTCATTGAGCAGCCTCTACCTCAAGTAACCTCTGCCTCATCGAGCAACCTCTGCTTCATCGAGCAGCCTCTGCCTCATCGAGCACCCTCTGCTTCATCGAGCAACCTCTGCCTCATCAAGCAGCCTATCCCTCATCGAGCAGCCTCTGACTCATCGAGCAGCCTATCCCTCATCGAGCAACCTCTGCCTCATCGAGCAACCTCTGCCTCATCGAGCAGCCTCTACCTCAAGTAACCTCTGCCTGATCGTGCAACCTCTGCCTCATCGAGCAACCTCTGCCACATCGAGCAGCCCCTGCCTCATCGAGCAGCCTCTGCCTCCTCGAGCAACCTCTGCCACATCGAGCAACCTCTGCCCCATCGAGCAGCCCCTGCCTCATCGAGCAGCCCCTGCCTCATCGAGCAACCTCTGCCTCATTGAGCAGCCTCTGCCTCATCGAACAATCTCTGCCTCATCGAGAAGCCTCTGCCTCATCGAGCAGCCTCTGCCTCATCGAGCAACCTCTGCCTCATCGAGCAGCCTCTGCCTCATTGAGCAGCCTCTGCCTCATCGAACAACCTCTGCCTCATTGAGCAGCCTCTGCCTGATCGAGCAGCCTCTGCCTCATCGAGGAGCCTCTACCTCATCGAGGAGCCTCTACCTCATCGAGGACCCTCTACCTCATCGAGCAACCTCTGCCTCATTGAGCACCCGCTACCTCATCGAGCAGCCTATCCCTCATCGAGCAACCTCTGTCTCATCGAGCAACCTCTGCCTCATCGACCAGCCCCTGCCTCATCGAGCAACCTCCGCCTCATCGAGGAACCTCTGCCTCATCGAGCAGCCTCCGTCTCATCGAGCAACCTCTGCCTCATCAAGCAGCCTCTGCCTCATCGAGCAACCTCTGCCTCATCGAGCAGCCACTGTCTCATCGAGCAACCTCTGCCTCATCGAACAGCCTCTGCCTCATCGAGCAGCCTCTGACTCATCGAGCAGCACATGACTCATCGAGCAGCCGATCCCTCATCGAGCAACCTCTGCTTCATCGAGCAGCCTATCCCTCATCGCGCAAACTCTGCCTCATGGAGCAGCCGCTGCCTCATCGAGCAAGCTCTGCCTCATTGAGCACCCTCTACCTCATTGAGCACCCTCTACCTCATCGAGCAGCCTCTGCCTCATCGAGCAACCTCTGCCTCATCGAGCAACCTCTGCCTCATCGAGCAACCTCTGACTCATCGAGCATCCTATCCCTCATCGAGCAGCGTATCCCTCATCAAGCAACCTCTGCCTCATCGAGCAACCGCTGTTCACATCGAGCAGCCTCTGTCTCATCGAGCAGCCTCTGCCTCATCGAGCAACCTCTGCCTCATCGAGCAGCCTCTGAATCATCGAGCAGCCTCTCCCTCATCGAGCAGCCTCTCCCTCATCGAGCAACCTCTGCCTCATCAAGCAGCCCCTGCCTCATCGAGCAACCTCTGCCTCATCAAGCAGCCTCTGTCTCATCGAGCAACCTCGCCTCATCGAGCAGCCTCTGCCTCACCGAGCAACCTCTGCTTCATCAAGCAACCTCTGCCTCATCGAGCAGCCTCTGCCTCACCGAGCAGCCTATCCCTCATCGAGCAACCTCTGCTTCATCGAGCAACCTCTGCCTCATCGAGCAGCCTATAACACATCGAGCAGCCTCTGACTCATCGAGCAACCTCTGCCTCATCGAGCAACCTCTGCCTCATCGAGCAGCCTCTGCCTCATCGAGCAACCTCTGCCTCATCGATCAACCTCTGCCTCATCGAGCAGCCTCTGCCTCATCGAGCAGCCTATCCCTCATCGAGCAAACTCTGCCTCATCGAGCAGCCTCTGCCTCATCGAGCAACCTCTGCCTCATTGAGCAGCCTCTACCTCAAGTAACCTCTGCCTCATCGAGCAACCTCTGCCTCATTGAGCAGCCTCTACCTCAAGTAACCTCTGGCTCATCATGCAACCTCTGTCTCATCGAGCATCCTATCCGTCATCGAGCAGCCTATCCCTCATCGAGCAACCTCTGCCTCATCGAGCAGCCTCTGCCTCATCGAGCAGCCTATCCCTCATCGAGCAGTCTCTGTGTTATCTAGTAACCTGCTCATCGAGCTGCCTATCCCTCATCGAACAGCCTCTGCCTCATCGAGCAGCCTATCCCTCATCGAGCAGCCTCTGACTCATCGAGCAGCCTCTGCCTCATTGAGCAGCCTCTGCCTCATCGAGCAGCCTCTGCCTCATCGAGCAACCTATCCCTCATCGAGCAGCCTATCCCTCATCGAGCAGCCTCTGACTCATCGAGCAGCCTCTGCCTCATCGAGCAGCCTATCCCTCATCTCGCAACCTCTGCCTCATCGAGCAGCCTCTGCCTCATCGATCAGCCTCTCCCTCATCGAGAAGCCTATCCCTCAGTGAGCAGCCTATCCCTTATCGAGCAGCCTCTGCCTCATCGTGCAACCTCTGCCTGATCGATCAGCGTCTGCCTCATCGAGGAGCCTCTACCTCATCGAGGAGCCTCTACCTCATCAAGCACCCTCTAACTCATCGATCAGCCTCTGCCTCATCGAGCAACCTCTGCCTCATCGAGCAACCTCTGCCTCATCGAGCACCCTCTACCTCATTGAGCACCCGCTACCTCATCGAGCAGCCTCTGCGTCATCGAGCAACCTCTGCCTCATCGAACAGCCTCTGCCTCATCGAGCAGTCTCTGCCTCATCGAGCAGCCTCTGCCTGATCGATCAGCCTCTGCCTCATCGAGGAGCCTCTACCTCATCGAGGAGCCTCTACCTCATCAAGCACCCTCTACCTCATCGATCAGCCTCTGCCTCATCGAGCAACCTCTGCCTCATCGAGCAACCTCTGCCTCATTGAGCACCCTCTACCTCATTGAGCACCCTCTACCTCATTGAGCACCCGCTACCTCATCGAGCAGCCTCTGCCTCATCGAGCAACCTCTGCCTCATCGAGCAGCCTCTGCCTCATCGAGCAGCCTATCCCTCATCGAGCAGCGTATCCCTCATCGAGCAACCTCTGCCTCATCGAGCAACCTCTGTCTCATCGAGCAACCTCTGCCTCATCGAGCAACCTCTGCCTCATCGAGCAGCCTCTGTCTCATCGTGCAGCCTCTGTCTCATCGAGCAACCTCTGCTACATCGAGCAACCTCTGCCTCATCGAGCAGCCTCTGCCTCATCGAGCAGCCTATCCCTCATCGAGCAGCCTATCCCTCATCGAGCAGCCTCTGACTCATCGAGCAGCCTATCCCTCATCGAGGAGCCTAACCCTCATCGAGCAGCCTATCCCTGATCGATCAGCCTCTGCCTCATCGAGGAGCCTCTACCTCATCGAGCAGCCTATCCCTCATCGAGCCGCCTCTGTCTCATCGAGCAACCTCTGCCTCATCGAGCAACCTCTGCCTCATCGAGCAGCCTATCCCTCATCGAGCAGCCTCTGACGCATCGAGCAGCCTATCCCTCATCGAGCAGCCTGTCCCTCATCGAGCAGCATCTGACTCATCGAGCAGCCTATCCCTCATCGAGCAGCCTCTGTCAAATCGAGTAGCCTCTGACTCATCGAGCAGCCTATCCCTCATCGAGCAACCTCTGCTTCATCGAGCAACCTCTGCCTCATCGAGCAACCTCTGCCTCATCGAGCAGCCTATCCCTCATCGAGCAGCCTATCCCTCATCGAGCAACCTCTGCCTCATCGAGCAACCTCTGCCTCATCGAGCAGCCTCTGCCTCATCGAGCAGCCTCTGCCTCATCGATCAACCTCTGCCTCATTAAGCAGCCTCTGCCTCATCGAGCAGCCTATCCCTCATCGAGCAAACTCTGCCTCATCGAGCAGCCTCTGCCTCATCGAGCAACCTCTGCCTCATTGAGCAGCCTCTACCTCAAGTAACCTCTGCCTCATCGAGCAACCTCTGCCTCATTGAGCAGCCTCTACCTCAAGTAACCTCTGGCTCATCGTGCAACCTCTGCCTCATCGAGCAACCTCTGCCTCATCGAGCAGCCTCTGCCTCATCGAGCAACCTCTGCCTCATCGAGCAACCTCTGCCTCATCGAGCAGCCTCTGCCTCATCGAGCAGCCTATCCCTCATCGAGCAGCGTATCCCTCATCGAGCAACCTCTGCCTCATCGAGCAACCTCTGCCTCATCGAGCAGCCTCTGCCTCATCGAGCAGCCTATCCCTCATCGAGCAGCGTATCCCTCATCGAGCAACCTCTGCCTCATCGAGCAACCTCTGTCTCATCGAGCAACCTCTGCCTCATCGAGCAACCTCTGCCTCATCGAGCAGCCTCTGTCTCATCGTGCAGCCTCTGTCTCATCGAGCAACCTCTGCTACATCGAGCAACCTCTGCCTCATCGAGCAACCTCTGCCTCATCGAGCAGCCTCTGAATCATCGAGCAGCCTCTCCCTCATCGAGCAGCCTCTCCCTCATCGAGCAACCTCTGCCTCATCAAGCAGCCCCTGCCTCATCGAGCAACCTCTGCCTCATCAAGCAGCCTCTGTCTCATCGAGCAACCTCGCCTCATCGAGCAGCCTCTGCCTCACCGAGCAACCTCTGCTTCATCGAGCAACCTCTGCCTCATCGAGCAGCCTCTGCCTCACCGAGCAGCCTATCCCTCATCGAGCAACCTCTGCTTCATCGAGCAACCTCTGCCTCATCGAGCAGCCTATAACACATCGAGCAGCCTCTGACTCATCGAGCAACCTCTGCCTCATCGAGCAACCTCTGCCTCATCGAGCAGCCTCTGCCTCATCGAGCAACCTCTGCCTCATCGATCAACCTCTGCCTCATCGAGCAGCCTCTGCCTCATCGAGCAGCCTATCCCTCATCGAGCAAACTCTGCCTCATCGAGCAGCCTCTGCCTCATCGAGCAACCTCTGCCTCATTGAGCAGCCTCTACCTCAAGTAACCTCTGCCTCATCGAGCAACCTCTGCCTCATTGAGCAGCCTCTACCTCAAGTAACCTCTGGCTCATCATGCAACCTCTGTCTCATCGAGCATCCTATCCGTCATCGAGCAGCCTATCCCTCATCGAGCAACCTCTGCCTCATCGAGCAGCCTCTGCCTCATCGAGCAGCCTATCCCTCATCGAGCAGTCTCTGTGTTATCTAGTAACCTGCTCATCGAGCTGCCTATCCCTCATCGAACAGCCTCTGCCTCATCGAGCAGCCTATCCCTCATCGAGCAGCCTCTGACTCATCGAGCAGCCTCTGCCTCATCGAGCAGCCTCTGCCTCATCGAGCAGCCTCTGCCTCATCGAGCAACCTATCCCTCATCGAGCAGCCTATCCCTCATCGAGCAGCCTCTGACTCATCGAGCAGCCTCTGCCTCATCGAGCAGCCTATCCCTCATCTCGCAACCTCTGCCTCATCGAGCAGCCTCTGCCTCATCGATCAGCCTCTCCCTCATCGAGAAGCCTATCCCTCAGTGAGCAGCCTATCCCTTATCGAGCAGCCTCTGCCTCATCGTGCAACCTCTGCCTGATCGATCAGCGTCTGCCTCATCGAGGAGCCTCTACCTCATCGAGGAGCCTCTACCTCATCAAGCACCCTCTAACTCATCGATCAGCCTCTGCCTCATCGAGCAACCTCTGCCTCATCGAGCAACCTCTGCCTCATCGAGCACCCTCTACCTCATTGAGCACCCGCTACCTCATCGAGCAGCCTCTGCGTCATCGAGCAACCTCTGCCTCATCGAACAGCCTCTGCCTCATCGAGCAGTCTCTGCCTCATCGAGCAGCCTCTGCCTGATCGATCAGCCTCTGCCTCATCGAGGAGCCTCTACCTCATCGAGGAGCCTCTACCTCATCAAGCACCCTCTACCTCATCGATCAACCTCTGCCTCATCGAGCAACCTCTGCCTCATCGAGCAACCTCTGCCTCATTGAGCACCCTCTACCTCATTGAGCACCCTCTACCTCATTGAGCACCCGCTACCTCATCGAGCAGCCTCTGCCTCATCGAGCAACCTCTGCCTCATCGAGCAGCCTCTGCCTCATCGAGCAGCCTATCCCTCATCGAGCAGCGTATCCCTCATCGAGCAACCTCTGCCTCATCGAGCAACCTCTGTCTCATCGAGCAACCTCTGCCTCATCGAGCAACCTCTGCCTCATCGAGCAGCCTCTGTCTCATCGTGCAGCCTCTGTCTCATCGAGCAACCTCTGCTACATCGAGCAACCTCTGCCTCATCGAGCAGCCTCTGCCTCATCGAGCAGCCTATCCCTCATCGAGCAGCCTATCCCTCATCGAGCAGCCTCTGACTCATCGAGCAGCCTATCCCTCATCGAGGAGCCTAACCCTCATCGAGCAGCCTATCCCTGATCGATCAGCCTCTGCCTCATCGAGGAGCCTCTACCTCATCGAGCAGCCTATCCCTCATCGAGCCGCCTCTGTCTCATCGAGCAACCTCTGCCTCATCGAGCAACCTCTGCCTCATCGAGCAGCCTATCCCTCATCGAGCAGCCTCTGACGCATCGAGCAGCCTATCCCTCATCGAGCAGCCTGTCCCTCATCGAGCAGCATCTGACTCATCGAGCAGCCTATCCCTCATCGAGCAGCCTCTGTCAAATCGAGTAGCCTCTGACTCATCGAGCAGCCTATCCCTCATCGAGCAACCTCTGCTTCATCGAGCAACCTCTGCCTCATCGAGCAACCTCTGCCTCATCGAGCAGCCTATCCCTCATCGAGCAGCCTATCCCTCATCGAGCAACCTCTGCCTCATCGAGCAACCTCTGCCTCATCGAGCAGCCTCTGCCTCATCGAGCAGCCTCTGCCTCATCGATCAAACTCTGCCTCATTAAGCAGCCTCTGCCTCATCGAGCAGCCTATCCCTCATCGAGCAAACTCTGCCTCATCGAGCAGCCTCTGCCTCATCGAGCAACCTCTGCCTCATTGAGCAGCCTCTACCTCAAGTAACCTCTGCCTCATCGAGCAACCTCTGCCTCATTGAGCAGCCTCTACCTCAAGTAACCTCTGGCTCATCGTGCAACCTCTGCCTCATCGAGCAACCTCTGCCTCATCGAGCAGCCTCTGCCTCATCGAGCAACCTCTGCCTCATCGAGCAACCTCTGCCTCATCGAGCAGCCTCTGCCTCATCGAGCAGCCTATCCCTCATCGAGCAGCGTATCCCTCATCGAGCAACCTCTGCCTCATCGAGCAACCTCTGCCTCATCGAGCAGCCTCTGCCTCATCGAGCAGCCTATCCCTCATCGAGCAGCGTATCCCTCATTGAGCAACCTCTGCCTCATCGAGCAACCTCTGTCTCATCGAGCAACCTCTGCCTCATCGAGCAACCTCTGCCTCATCGAGCAGCCTCTGTCTCATCGTGCAGCCTCTGTCTCATCGAGCAACCTCTGCTACATCGAGCAACCTCTGCCTCATCGAGCAGCCTCTGCCTCATCGAGCAGCCTATCCCTCATCGAGCAGCCTATCCCTCATCGAGCAGCCTATCCCTCATCGAGCAGCCTCTGACTCATCGAGCAGCCTATCCCTCATCGAGGAGCCTAACCCTCATCGAGCAGCCTATCCCTGATCGATCAGCCTCTGCCTCATCGAGGAGCCTCTACCTCATCGAGCAGCCTATCCCTCATCGAGCCGCCTCTGTCTCATCGAGCAACCTCTGCCTCATCGAGCAACCTCTGCCTCATCGAGCAGCCTATCCCTCATCGAGCAGCCTCTGACGCATCGAGCAGCCTATCCCTCATCGAGCAGCCTATCCCTCATCGAGCAGCCTGTCCCTCATCGAGCAGCATCTGACTCATCGAGCAGCCTATCCCTCATCGAGCAGCCTCTGTCAAATCGAGTAGCCTCTGACTCATCGAGCAGCCTATCCCTCATCGAGCAACCTCTGCTTCATCGAGCAACCTCTGCCTCATCGAGCAACCTCTGCCTCATCGAGCAGCCTATCCCTCATCGAGCAGCCTATCCCTCATCGAGCAACCTCTGCCTCATCGAGCAACCTCTGCCTCATCGAGCAGCCTCTGCCTCATCGAGCAGCCTCTGCCTCATCGATCAACCTCTGCCTCATTAAGCAGCCTCTGCCTCATCGAGCAGCCTATCCCTCATCGAGCAAACTCTGCCTCATCGAGCAGCCTCTGCCTCATCGAGCAACCTCTGCCTCATTGAGCAGCCTCTACCTCAAGTAACCTCTGCCTCATCGAGCAACCTCTGCCTCATTGAGCAGCCTCTACCTCAAGTAACCTCTGGCTCATCGTGCAACCTCTGCCTCATCGAGCAACCTCTGCCTCATCGAGCAGCCTCTGCCTCATCGAGCAACCTCTGCCTCATCGAGCAACCTCTGCCTCATCGAGCAGCCTCTGCCTCATCGAGCAGCCTATCCCTCATCGAGCAGCGTATCCCTCATCGAGCAACCTCTGCCTCATCGAGCAACCTCTGCCTCATCGAGCAAACTCTGTCTCATCGAGCAACCTCTGCCTCATCGAGCAACCTCTGCCTCATCGAGCAGCCTCTGTCTCATCGAGCAGCCTCTGTCTCATCGAGCAACCTCTGCTGCATCGAGCAGCCTCTGCCTCATCGAGCAGCCTCTGGCTCATCGAGCAGCCTATCCCTCATCGAGCAGCCTCTGACTCATCGAGCAGCCTATCCCTCATCGAGCAGCCTATCCCTCATCGAGCAGCCTATCCCTCATCGAGCAGCCTATCCCTCATCGAGCAGTCTCTGACTCATCGAGCAGCCTATCCCTCATCGAGCAGCCTATCCGTCATCGAGCAGCCTATCCCTCATCGAGCAGCCTATCCCTCATCGAGCAGCCTATCCCTCATCGAGCAGCCTCTGTCTCATCGAGCAACCTCTGCCTCATCGAGCAACCTCTGCCTCATCGAGCAGCCTATCCCTCATCGAGCAGCCTCTGACTCATCGAGCAGCCTATCCCTCATCGAGCAGCCTATCCCTCATCGAGCAGCCTATCCCTCATCGACCAGCCTCTGACTCATCGAGCAGCCTATCCCTCATCGAGCAGCCTCTGCCAAATCGAGCAGCCTCTGACTCATCGAGCAGCCTAACCCTCATCGAGCAACCTCTGCTTCATCGAGCAACCACTGCCTCATCGAGCAGCCTATCCCTCATCGAGCAGCCTCTGACTCATCGAGCAACCTCTGCCTCATCGAGCAGCCTCTGCCTCATCGAGTAGCCTCTGCCTCATCGAGCAACCTCTGCCTCATCGAGCAGCCTCTGCCTCATCGAGCAACCTCTGCCTCATTGAGCAGCCTCTACCTCAAGTAAGGCTGCCTCATCGAGCAACCTCTGCCTCATTGAGCAGCCTCTACCTCAAGTAACCTCTGGCTCATCGTGCAACCTCTGCCTCATCGAGCAACCTCTGCCTCATCGAGCAGCCCCTGCCTCATCGAGCAGGTTCTGCCTCATCGAGCAGCCTCTGCCTCATCGAACGACCTCTGTCTCATCGAGCATCCTATCCCTCATCGAGCAGCCTATCCCTCATCGAGCAACCTCTGCCTCCGAGCAACCTCTGCCTCATCGAGCAGCCTCTGCCTCATCGAGCAGCCTATCCCTCATCGAGCAGTCTCTGTCTCATCGAGTAACCTGCTCATCGAGCTGCCTATCCCTCATCGATCAACCTCTGACTCATCGAGCAGCCTCTGCCTCATCGAGCAGCCTCTGCCTCATCGAGTAACCTATCCCTCATCGAGCAGCCTATCCCTCATCGAGCAGCCTCTGACTCATCGAGCAGCCTCTGCCTCATCGAGCAGCCTATCCCTCATCTCGCAGCCTCTGCCTCATCGAGCAGCCTCTGCCTCATCGATCAGCCTCTCCCTCATCGAGGAGCCTATCCCTCATCGAGCAGCCTCTGTCTCATCGAGCAACATCTGCCTCATCGAGCAACCTCTGCCTCCTCGAGCAGCCTATCCCTCATCGAGCAGCCTCTGACTCATCGAGCAGCCTATCCCTCATTGAGCAGCCTATCCCTCATCGAGCAGCCTCTGACTCATCGAGCAGCCTATCCCTCATCGAGCAGCCTCTGCCAAATCGAGCAGCCTCTGACTCATCTAGCAGCCTATCCCTCATCGAGCAGCCTCTGACTCATCGAGCAGCCTATCCCTCATCGAGCAACCTCTGCCTCATCGAGCAACCTCTGCCTCATCGAGCAGCCTCTGCCTCATCGAGCAACCTCTGCCTCATCGAGCAGCCTCTGCCTCATCGAGCAGCCTATCCCTCACCGAGCAAACTCTGCCTCATCGAGCAGCCTCTGCCTCATTGAGCAGCCTCTGCCTCATTGAGCAGCCTCTGCCTCATCGAGCAGCCTCTGCCTCATCGAGCAACCTCTGCCTCATTGAGCACCCGATACCTCATCGAGCAGCATCTGCCTCATCGAGCAACCTCTGCCTCATCGAGCAACCTCTGCCTCATCGAGCAACCTCTGACTCATCGAGCAGCCTATCCCTCATCGAGCAACCTCTGCCTCATCGAGCAACCTCTGCCTCATCGAGCAGCCTCTGCCTCATCGAGCAACCTCTGCCTCATCGAGCAGCCTCTGCCTCATCGAGCAGCCTATCCCTCATCGAGCAAACTCTGCCTCATCGAGCAACCTCTGCCTCATCGAGCACCCTCTGACTCATTGAGCAGCCTCTACCTCAAGTAACCTCTGCCTCATCGAGCAACCTCTGCCTCATCGAGCAGCCTCTACCTCAAGTAACCTCTGCCTCATCGTGCAACCTCTGCTTCATCGAGCAACCTCTGCCACATCGAGCAGCCCCTGCCTCATCGAGCAGCCCCTGCCTCATCAAGCAGCCTCTGTCTCATCGAGCCACCTCGCCTCATCGAGCAGTCTCTGCCTCATCGAGCAGCCTCTGCCTGATCGAGCAGCCTCTGCCTCATCGAGGAGCCTCTTCCTCATCGAGGAGCCTCTACCTCATCAAGCACCCTCTACCTCATCGAGCAGCCTATGCCTCATCGAGCAACCTCTGCCTCATCGAGCAACCTCACCCTCATCGAGCAACCTCTGACTCATCGAGCAGCCTATCCCTCATCGAACAGCGTATCCCTCATCGAGCAACCTCTGCCTCATCGAGCAACCTCTGTCTCATCGAGCAACCTCTGCCTAATCGAGCAAACTCTGCCTCATCGAGCAGCCTCTGTCTCATCGAGCAGCCTCTGTCTCATCGAGCAACCTCTGCTACATCGAGCAACCTCTGCCTCATCGAGCAGCTTCTGCCTCATCGAGCAGCCTCTGACTCAACGAGCAGCCTATCCCTCATCGAGCAGCCTATCCCTCATCGAGCAGCCTATCCCTCATCGAGCAGCCTATCCCTCATCGAGCAGCCTATCCCTGTTCGAGCAGCCTATCCCTCATCGAGCAGCCTATCCCTCATCGAGCAGCCTATCCCTCATCGAGCAGCCTCTGACTCATCGAGCAACCTCTGACTCATCGAGCAGCCTATCCCTCATCGAGCAGCGTATCCCTCATCGAGCAACCTCTGCCTCATCGAGCAACCTCTGCCTCATCGAGCAGCCTATCCCTCATCGAGCAGCCTCTGACTCACCGAGCAGCCTATCCCTCATCGAGAAGCCTCTGCCAAATCGAGCAGCCTCTGACTCATCGAGCAGCCTATCCCTCATCGATCAACCTCTACTTCATCGAGCAACCTCTACCTAATCGAGCAGCCTATCCATCATCGATCAGCCTCTGACTCATCGAGCAGCCTATCCCTCATCGAGCAACCTCTGCCTCATCGAGAAACCTCTGCCTCATCGAGCAGCCTCTGCCTCATCGAGCAACCTCTGTCTCATTGAGCAGCCACTGTCTCATCGAGCAACCTCTGCTACATCGAGCAACCTCTGCCTCATCGAGCAGCCTCTGCCTCATCGAGCAGCCTATTCCTCATCGAGCAGCCTATCCCTCATCGAGCAGCCTCTGACTCATCGAGCAGCCTATCCCTCATCGAGCAGCCTATCCCTCATCTAGCAGCCTATCCCTCATCGAGCAGCCTATCCCTCATCGAGCAGCCTCTGACTCATCGAGCAGCCTATCCCTCATCGAGCAGCCTATCCCTCATTGAGCAGCCTATCCCTCATCGAGCAGCCTCTGACTCATCGAGCAACCTCTGCCTCATCGAGCAGCCTCTGCCTCATCGAGCAACCTCTGTCTCATTGAGCAGCCTCTGCCTCATCGAGCAGCCTCTGCCTCATCGAGCAGCCTCTGCCTCATCGAGCAACCTCTGCCTCATCGAGCAGCCTCTGCCTCAGCGAGCAGCCTATCCCTCATCGAGCAAACTCTGCCTCATCGAGCAGCCTCTGCCTCATCGAGCAACCTCTGCCTCATTGAGCAGCCTCTACCTCAAGTAACCTCTGCCTCATCGAGCAACCTCTGCCTCATCGAGCAGCCTCTACCTCAAGTAACCTCTGCCTCATCGTGCAACCTCTGCCTCATCGAGCAACCTCTGCCTCATCGAGCAACCTCTGCCCCATCGAGCAGCCCCTGCCTCATCGAGCAGCCCCTGCCTCATCGAGCAACCTCTGCCTCATTGAGCAGCCTCTGCCTCATCGACCAGCCTCTGCCTCATCGAGCAACCTCTGCCTCATTGAGCACCCGCTACCTCATCGAGCAGCCTCTGAAGCATCGAGCAACCTCTGCCTCATCGAGCACCCTCTGCCTCATCGAGCAGCCTATCCCTCATCGAGCAGCGTATCCCTCATCGAGTAACATCTGCCTCATCGAGCAACCTCTGTCTCATCGAGCAACCTCTGCCACATCGAGCTGCCCCTGCCTCATCGAGCAACCTCTGCCTCATCGAGCAACCTCTGCCTCATCGAGCAGCCTCTGCCTCATCGCGCAGCCTCTGCCTCATCGAGCAACCTCTGCCTCATCGAGCAGCCTCTGGCTCATCGAGCAGCCTCTGGCTCATCGAGCAGCCTATCCCTCATGGAGCAGCCGATCCCTCATCGAGCAGCCTCTGCCTCATCGAGCAACCTCTGCCTCATCGAGCAGCCCCTGCCTCATCGAGCAGCCCCTGCCTCATCGAGCAGCCCCTGCCTCATCGAGCAACCTCTGCCTCATCAAGCAGCCTCTGTCTCATCGAGCCACCTCGCCTCATCGAGCAGCCTCTGCCTCACCGAGCAACCTCTGCTTCAGCGAGCAACCTCTGCCTCATCGAGCAGCCTCTGCCTCATCGAGCAGCCTATCCCTCATCGAGCAGCCTCTGCCAAATCAATCAGCCTCTGACTCATCGAGCAGCCTATCCCTCATCGAGCAACCTCTGCTTCATCGAGCAGCCTCTGCCTCATCGAGCAGCCTATCCCTCATTGAGCAGCCTATCCCTTATCGAGCAGCCTCTGCCTCATCGAGCAACCTCTGCATCATAGAGCAGCCTATCCCTCATCGAGCAGCCTCTGCCTCATCGAGCAGTCTCTGCCTCATCGAGCAGCCTCTGCCTGATCGAGCAGCCTCTGCCTCATCGAGGAGCCTCTACCTCATCGAGGAACCTCTACCTCATCAAGCACCCTCTACGTCATCGATCAGCCTCTGCCTCATCGAGCAACCTCTGCCTCATCGAGCAACCTCTGACTCATTGAGCACCCTCTACCTCATT
Source organism: Scyliorhinus torazame (assembly GCF_047496885.1). NCBI lineage: Eukaryota > Metazoa > Chordata > Chondrichthyes > Carcharhiniformes > Scyliorhinidae > Scyliorhinus > Scyliorhinus torazame. The sequence goes on along the minus strand of NW_027308380.1, from coordinate 8,183 downwards.
CAGCACCCGCTACCTCATCGAGCAGCCTCTGCCTCATCGAGCAACCTCTGCCTCATCGAGCAACCTCTGCCTCATCGAGCAACCTCTTGTGGTGTTGGGTGTTCTGACACACAGATGAGCCAACACGGTTGCATATGGTACAATGCTTCTTTATTTAAACTTACTATTTACAGTTTGGTCTTTGCACTCTGCACGTGGGGGTTCCCTGCTTGTGATGTTTTAACAGCTCTTTCTTGTTCCCTTCTCCCCAGACCTACTGACCACCAGGTGTCGTGCTCGTGCTTTTTATGTGGTTGGTGTTCTTGTCTGTGATTGGTTGTGGTGTTGTGTACTCTGATTTGCCTGTTAGTGTGTCCATCATGATGTGTGTGTTTGAATATCATGACATCCCCCATTTTTACAAAGATATGTGCCTACGTGGTAATAAATATGATCGTGTCGTGAGTGCATCTAAGAGTGTGTGTGTGTCGTGTGCAGCATGTGCATATGACGGAACTATGTACATGGGGCGATGTCGGGTGCGTCACATGAACCAAGTTGTACCATAACATAACATAAATGCGAACGAGAGAAGAAGAAAAAAAAACTTGAACAGTTGTCCAGTCAGACGACATCTGGAACGATAAACAACAACAGGTTATCATGTAAAATTGTGCAACTTGTTAAACATATGAACGGTATTATAAGTCCAGTCTAATGGGCTTGCGACGAGTTCGGGTTGACCGCCTCAAGGGTGGATCAAGAACCACCGGCTGCTGTGCAGGCATGGCCATGGGTGGCAATGGAAAGGGCGTGATGTGCGGCAGCTCCACAAAGTCATCCTCGGAAGCCTGTTGAGGATCTGGCGTGTGTGAGCTGTGTGGCTGTGAGCGTGGAAGTCGGCGAAGGGCGCGCCGATTGCGGCGACGCACGGAACCATCCGGCATGCGAACCAGGAACGAGCGGGGAGCCACTTGTCGGAGGACTTCGGCCGGTGCTGACCAGCCACCATACGGTTGATGGACGCGTACTTTGTCTCCGGAGGACAGGGGGGGCAGGCCCGTCGCTCGTGTGTCGTACCGACTTTTCTGGCGATCACGCTGCAGTTGCATGTTCCGAAGAACCGCCTCATGGTCTGTTGTTGGTGCCAGGATGGAAGGTACCGTCGTCCTGAGGGAGCGACCCATTAGTAGCTGCGCTGGCGAGAGACCCGTGGATAGCGGGGCCGATCGATAGGCCAGCAAGGCAAGGTTAAAGTCCGATCCGGCAGCAGCCGCCTTGCACAGGAGCCGCTTGGCGATGTGGACACCCTTTTCAGCCTTCCCGTTCGATTGTGGATGCAGAGGGCTGGATGTCACATGAGTGAAACCATATGCTGCGGCAAAGGACGACCATTCACGGCTGGCAAAACAAGGTCCATTGTCTGACATGACAGTCCTTGGAATGCCATAGCGAGCAAATGTTTCCTTGCAGGCCCCAATGACTGCGGACGACGTCAGATCATGGAGAGGCATGACTTCCGGGTAGTTTGAGAAGTAGTCTATAATAACAATGTAATCTCTGCCGAGCGCGTGAAATAGGTCAACACCCACCTTCGCCCAGGGGGACGTCACCATCTCGTGTGGTAGAAGTGTTTCCGGAGGTTGCGCCGGCTGAAACCTCTGACAGGTTGTGCAGTTGAGCACCATGTTGGCTATGTCTTCATTAATACCCGGCCAATATACCGCCTCCCGGGCCCTTCGTCTGCATTTTTCGACGCCCAAGTGGCCTTCGTGTAGTTGATGAAGAATCATCTGGCGCACGCTGTGCGGAATAACGATCCTGTGTGATTTCATAAGGACCCCGTCTATGTTGGTGAGATCATCTCGCACATTATAAAACTGGGGGCACTGCCCTTTTAGCCACCCTTCCGTCATGTGGCGCATCACTCGCTGCAGAAGGGGGTCAGTCGCCGTCTCTGCGCGTATGTGGGCCAGACTAGGATCATCAGCTGGCAGATTTGCTGCTGTCAGAGTTACGTGTGCCTCAATTTGACGCACGAACCCCTCCGCATCTGGTGGTGTGCTCACTGCTCGGGAAAGAGTGTCCGCCACGATGAGCTCCTTCCCCGGAGTGTAGATTAGTTCAAAATCGTACCTCCTGAGTTTAAGTAAGATGCGCTGGAGGCGAGGAGTCATGTCGTTCAGGTCTTTGTTAATGATGTTGACCAGGGGGCGGTGGTCAGTTTCGACCGTAAATCGTGGCAGGCCATACACATAGTCGTGGAACTTGTCCAGTCCAGTTAACAAGCCCAGGCATTCTTTTTCGATTTGCGCGTAGCGCTGTTCGGTAGGGGTCATGGCTCGTGAGGCATATGCAACCGGGGCCCATGACGACGTGCTGTCTTTTTGCAGGAGTACCGCTCCAATACCAGATTGGCTGGCGTCTGTTGAGATCTTTGTAGGGTGAGTCGTGTCAAAGAAGGCCAGCACTGGTGCCGTGACCAGTTTGTGCTTGAGCTCCTCCCATTCCCGCTGATGCGATTGGTGCCAGTTGAATTCTGTCGATTTTTTTACGAGATGGCGCATATTTGTTGTATGAGAAGCCAGGTTGGGAATGAACTTCCCAAGGAAGTTGACCATGCCCAGGAATCTTAAGACAGCCTTCTTGTCAGCCGGTCGTGGCATGGCTGTGATGGCGCTAACCTTGTCTGCATCGGGACGGACCCCTGACCTTGAGATGTGGTCCCCGAGGAATTTCAGCTCCGTCTGGCCGAAGGCACACTTCGCACGGTTGAGACGCAGGCCATTTTGTCGTATGCGGGTAAAGACACGTCGTAGACGATGCATGTGTTCCTGCGGAGTGGTGGACCAAATGATGATATCGTCCACATATACACGTACCCCTTCGATGCCTTCCATCATCTGTTCCATAATGCGGTGGAAAACTTCAGATGCCGAAATGATGCCGAATGGCATCCGGTTGTAGCAGAATCTGCCAAAAGGGGTGTTGAATGTGCATAGTCTTCGGCTGGCCGGGTCCAGTTGGATCTGCCAGAATCCTTTGGACGCATCCAATTTAGTGAATATTTTGGCTCGCGCCATCTCGCTGGTGAGGTCTTCTCGTTTCGGGATGGGATAGTGTTCCCGCATGATGTTGTTATTCAGATCTTTAGGATCTATACATATACGGAGCTCGCCAGAGGGCTTCTTTACACAGACCATGGAGCTGACCCATGGCGTGGGCTCCGTGACCCTGGATAGGACCCCTTGGTCCTGAAGAATCTGCAGTTGTGCCTTGAGGCGGTCTTTGAGTGGCGCAGGAACCCTGCGAGGTGCGTGAACGACAGGGATGGCGTCCGGTTTGAGTCGAATCTTGTACGTGTATGGCAATGTCCCCATGCCTTCAAAAACCTCCTGGTTGTGAGCAAGGAGGGAATGGAGATTTGCGTGGAACTCAGCATCCGGGAAGTCGGATATCTCATCTGGAGAGAGAGACATAATGCGCTGTACCAGGTGAAGGACCTTACACGCCTGTGCGCCCAGTAACGAGTCCTTTGATGAGCCGACAACTTCGAAGGGGAGTGTGGCCGTGTACATCTTGTGAGTCACCTGTAGCTGGCAAGATCCTATGGACGGGATGACGTTCCCGTTATAGTCAACCATCTTGAGCCGGGATGGCGTGATGGGTGGTTTGACCTTCATGGCCTGGACTGCAGAGTAAGCAATCAGGTTGGCGGATGCGCCGGTGTCCAGACGGAAGGCGACGCGCGATCGGTTGACCGTCAGGGTGGCACACCACTCATCGGCTGGATTGATGGCATTGACCTTGTTGACATCAATGACGGAAACTCGGAAGGCATCCTGGTCATCTGCATCACTTAACTGGAAGTCTTGATGCGTGGGCTGGACGGTCCTGACTTGTCTGCGAGGTTGTCGAGGATGCGCCGGATCCATGGGTTGAGCCGAACGACAGTGGGCTACGTAGTGGCCCAACTTGCCACATCTGTGGCACTGTCGGTTTTTTGCAGGACATTGCCCTTTTAAATGTAGAGCTCCACAATTGCCGCACGTCATGACGTCACGGCGTTCGTTGCGCCACTGCGCATGCGCAGTGCGATCTTGCGGTGGGCGCGCCTGCGCAGTGCGTCCCTCGTTGTGGCCGTTATTTTTGGCGCGCACCTGCGCGGGAGACCGCGAAAAGCGCGGGAAGCGGCCGCTGTCGTCCGGGCCGTGGGTCGGGAAGTAATCGACGGCCTGGATGCGTTCGACGTCGTGGGCGGCCTGGCTTGCTGATTCGACGGCTGGGGACCCCCTCCGTGCCAACTCGGACGCCTGAAATCGGGCAAAACGGCAGGTAGCATTTTCGTGGAGGACACAGGCTTCCACAGCAGACGCTAAGGTGAGGCTTTTCATTTTAAAAAGCTGCTGGCGTAGGCCACTAGAGGCAACGCCAAAAACAATCTGGTCCCTGATCATGGACTCTGTGGTGGTGCCGTAACCGCAGGACTGCGCTAGAATCCGGAGGTGCGTCAAAAAGGGTTGAAAAAGCTCCTCCTTACCTTGCAGGCGTTGCTGAAAGAGGTATCTTTCAAAACTTTCATTTACTTCAACTTGAAAGTGCTGGTCCAGTTTGAGGATGACCGTGTCATATTTGGCTTGGTTTTCGCCTTCTTCGAACACCAGTGAGTTGAAGATGTCGGTGGCGTGCGGACCTGCGTAGAAGAGGAGCATTGCAATCTTCGTGTCATCCGAGACATTCTGTTTTTCGGTGGCACGGATGTACAGGTCAAATCGCTGCCTGTAGAGCTTCCAATTGGTGCCTAGGTTCCCCCCGACTTGCATCGGCTGCGGTCCGTCGGTGTGGTCCATGTCCAGAATGGCAGGTTAGTAGGCAGGTATCGATCCACTCCTGTACCATGTGGTGTTGGGTGTTCTGACACACAGATGAGCCAACACGGTTGCATATGGTACAATGCTTCTTTATTTAAACTTACTATTTACAGTTTGGTCTTTGCACTCTGCACGTGGGGGTTCCCTGCTTGTGATGTTTTAACAGCTCTTTCTTGTTCCCTTCTCCCCAGACATACTGACCACCAGGTGTCGTGCTCGTGCTTTTTATGTGGTTGGTGTTCTTGTCTGTGATTGGTTGTGGTGTTGTGTACTCTGATTTGCCTGTTAGTGTGTCCATCATGATGTGTGTGTTTGAATATCATGACACCTCTGACTCATCGAGCAGCCTATCCCTCATCGAGCAGCCTATCCCTCATCGAGCAACCTCTGCCTAATCGAGCAACCTCTGCCTCATCGAGCAGCCTCTGTCTCATCGAGCAGCCTCTGCCTCATCGAGCAACCTCTGTCTCATCGAGCAGCCTCTGTCTCATCGAGCAACCTCTGCTACATCGAGCAACCTCTGCCTCATCGAGCAGCCTCTGCCTCATCGAGCAGCCTATCCCTCATCGAGCAGCCTCTGACTCATCGAACAGCCTATCCCTCATCGAGCAGCCTATCCCTCATCGAGCAGCCTCTGACTCATCGAGCAGCCTATCCCTCATTGAGCAGCCTATCCCTCATCGAGCAGCCTCTGACTCATCGAGCAACCTCTGCCTCATCGAGCAGCCTCTGCCTCATCGAGCAGCCTATCCCTCATCGAGCAGCCTCTGACTCATCGAGCAGCCTATCCCTCATCGAGCAGCCTATCCCTCATCGAGCAGCCTATCCCTCATCGAGCAGCCTATCCCTGATAGAGCAGCCTCTGACTCATCGAGCAGCCTATCCCTCATCGAGCAGCCTCTGCCAAATCGAGCAGCCTCTGACTGATCGAGCAGCCTCTGTCTCATCGAGCAACCTCTGCTTCATCGAGGAACCTCTGCCTCATCGAGCAGCCTATCCCTCTTCGAGCAGCGTATCCCTCATCGAGCAACCTCTGCCTCATCGAGCAGCCTCTGTCTCATCGAGCAGCCTCTGTCTCATCGAGCAACCTCTGCTAGATCGAGCAACCTCTGCTTCATCGAGCAGCCTCTGCCTCATCGAGCAGCCTCTGCCTCATCGAGCAGCCTCTGCCTCATCGAGCAGCCTCTGACTCATCGAGCAGCCTTTCCCTCATCGAGCAACCTCTGCCTCATCGAGCAGCCTCTGCCTCATCGAGCAGCCTCTGTCTCATCGAGCAGCCTCTGTCTCATCGAGCAACCTCTGCTACATCGAGCAACCTCTGCCTCATCGAGCAGCCTCTGCCTCATCGAGCAGCCTATCCCTCATCGAGCAGCCTCTGACTCATCGAGCAGCCTATCCCTCATCGAGCAGCCTATCCCTCATCGAGCAGCCTCTGACTCATCGAGCAGCCTATCCCTCATCGAGCAGCCTACCCCTCATTGAGCAGCCTATCCCTCATCGAGCAGCCTCTGACTCATCGAGCAACCTCTGCCTCATCGAGCAGCCTCTGCCTCATCGAGCAGCCTATCCCTCATCGAGCAGCCTCTGACTCATCGAGCAGCCTATCCCTCATCGAGCAGCCTATCCCTCATCGAGCAGCCTATCCCAGATCGAGCAGCCTCTGACTCATCGAGCAGCCTATCCCTCATCGAGCAGCCTCTGCCAAATCGAGCAGCCTCTGACTCATCGAGCAGCCTATCCCTCATCGAGCAACCTCTGCTTCATCGAGGAACCTCTGCCTCATCGAGCAGCCTATCCCTCATCGAGCAGCCTCTGACTCATCGAGCAGCCTATCCCTCATCGAGCAACCTCTGCCTCATCGAGCAACCTCTGCCTCATCGAGCAGCCTCTGCCTCATCGAGCAGTTTCTGCCTCATCGAGCAACCTCTGCCTCATCGAACTGCCTCTGCCTCATTGAGCAGCCTCTACCTCAAGTAACCTCTGCCTCATCGAGCAACCTCTGCCTCATCGAGCAACCTCTACCTCAAGTAACCTCTGCCTCATCGTGCAACCTCTGCCTCATCGAGCAACCTCTGACTCATCGAGCAACCTCTGCTTCATCGAGCAACCTCTGCCTCATCGAGCAGCCTATCCCTCATCGAGCAGCCTCTGACTCATCGAGCAGCCTATCCCTCATCGAGCAACCTCTGCCTCATCGAGCAACCTCTGCCTCATCGAGCAACCTCTGCCTCATCGAGCAGCCTCTGCCTCATCGAGCAACCTCTGCCTCATCGAGCAGCCTCTGCCTCAGCGAGCAGCCTATCCCTCATCGAGCAAACTCTGCCTCATCGAGCAGCCTCTGCCTCATCGAGCAACCTCTGCCTCATTGAGCAGCCTCTACCTCATTGAGCAGCCTCTACCTCAAGTAACCTCTGCCTCATCGAGCAACCACTGCCTCATCGAACAGCCTCTACCTCAAGTAACCTCTGCCTCATCGTGCAACCTCTGCCTCATCGAGCAACCTCTGCCTCATCGAGCAACCTCTGCCTCATCGAGCAACCCCTGCCTCATCGAGCAGCCCCTGCCTCATCGAGCAACCTCTGCCTCATCGAGCAGCCTCTGCCTCATCGAGCATCCTCTGCCTCATCGAGCAACCTCTGCCTCATTGAGCACCCGCTACCTCATCGAGCAGCCTCTGCCTCATCGAGCAACCTCTGCCTCATCGAGCAACCTCTGCCTCATCGAGCAGCCTATCCCTCATCGAGCAGCGTATCCCTCATCGAGTAACCTCTGCCTCATCGAGCAACCTCTGTCTCATCGAGCAACCTCTGCCACATCGAGCTGCCCCTGCCTCATCGAGCAACCTCTGCCTCATCGAGCAACCTCTGCCTCATCGAGCAGCCTCTGTCTCATCGAGCAACCTCCGCCTCATTGCGCAGCCTCTGCCTCATCGAGCAACCTCTGCTTCAGCGAGAAACCTCTGCCTCATCGAGCAGCCTCTGCCTCATCGAGCAGCCTATCCCTCACTGAGCAGCCTCTGCCAAATCAAGCAGCCTCTGACTCATCGAGCAGCCTATCCCTCATCGAGCAACCTCTGCTTCATCGAGCAGCCTCTGCCTCATCGAGCAGCCTATCCCTCATTGAGCAGCCTATCCGTTATCGAGCAGCCTCTGCCTCATCGAGCAGCCTCTGCCTCATCGAGCAACCTCTGCCTCATCGAGCAGCCTCTGCCTCAGCGAGCAGCCTATCCCTCATCGAGCAAACTCTACCTCATCGAGCAGCCTCTGCCTCATCGAGCAACCTCTGCCTCATTGAGCAGCCTCTACCTCAAGTAACCTCTGCCTCATCGAGCAA